>NC_064628.1:20872942-21175972 GCF_023864275.1 Schistocerca cancellata | reverse complement strand
CTCCCATTAACTACTGTACCGCTAACACCGCATTAATATAAAAAATTTATACAAATTCTGTATTCTTCACATGTATGGGGTAGTTTTTCTTAATTCACAGCATCCTATTGGTTGGTGAAATCGATGGAATACAGTTTTAACAAAAGACTGCTAATAAAAACCACATCCTGCGACTCGACGCCTGACGCCGACGCCGCCCCCACCACAGCCACCACTGTGAACCACTGCAAGGGCGCAAGCCAGCGCGAGCCATCCCTATCACACCACTGCAGGTGAAAGTTGCGTCTATTTTCGTGTATACAGTTAGAATTCTTCGAGTGTTATACTGACGTCACAGAACTTCAAGGCGCGCTCATGCTGTTCCCATACACGATGACGCATAGCTGTGGTTTGGTCCAGCACCGAGAGAGATGTTCCACTGCTTTCCAGAATAGCACAGGGTGCATTGATCCTAGCGATCCTTTCGCCATTGTTTTCTGCAGACGAGACTTTCTGTGATAAAATTATTGTGCACAGATCGCAAAATTGCACTGACAGTTAAACACCGCAAAAGTTATCTACAAATCCTCACAAGAATATTGAAAGCCAGGAAAATATTTACCAGTGTAACTACAATTAAATATTACGATTGCTGTTACAGTCTGACGCTGATGGATGTACAGGTAATGTCGCCTCTTGACGGTTGTGGTTCTGGATCGAATCTCAGCATCTACAGCGAACTCTCGCAAATTGCATAGTGTCCCAGAAATACTTAACGTGCGCTTTTGTAGGAGTTTTCGTGATGTCTCGGCTTGTATGCACGGACATTCATGCCCTAACAGAACCTGTTTACGAAAATAGCGTAGAATAACGTGGCAGCCCATCCATCACATGTTACCCTTCCTGCTTTCAACATACACAAATGTTCTCACCGCTGAAAGCCTGTGCACACTCGCGAAAATACCGTTAATCATAAAAGCATTCTTGTTGTTTGGAAAGAGAGCACTCTCTAAGCACTGATGGGGGGAAATCAGAACAATTACACAAACAGAATTCGAAGCACTGTCTTACAGAAGAAAAAATAATGGCCGGAATTTTCGGTATTCTACAGCTACAGGATTGGAGATATCCTTATGCCACAGTGACGGACGAGTGACGGCATCCCCGCCAGAGATGGATGGTCTGCTTCAACTTGTAACCTCCCCCTCACTTATCGACATTAATGACAGTGAAAAATTAAACCGCGTGTACCTAATGGAAATTTGGGAAAAGCAATCGTCACCGAGGTTAATTTGTCGGTAAAGAGGGAGGAAAGGGTTACATCTAAATGAAAGGAAAAATGCTAATGAAACTGGTGGAAATTAATTTTGAAAAGGGGTAAAGTTAATAAAGAAAGTAAATATGCGGCCGTTACGTTAACAGTTAACTAGCGGTAATTAGATATTTGAGATTTGGGGGAAATTACGGTCGCCAGTCCTAAGGACAATTACTATAGTAACTGAAAAAGAAAGGTTATTACACATATAATTAGCACTAGAAGCGTGGCAACTGAAGGTTGACATGTGTAGTGTGAAAACTGAAAGTTTGTCAGAAGTAATAAATTTCGCTACACTCTGACTTAATTTAGCAAAATAATTAATAAAACCGGAAAATCGAAAGTTAATTTAGTGACTGAAGTTAATAGTGAGCTTTCTTTCTGAAGCACATCGAAATTCAGTAAAATACGGTTAGTCTTGGACTACCTCAACAATCATTTCTAAAGCTACTTGAATTACACAATTTAGAAATAAGAGATTTAACTTTGAACTTGAATTAAATGATTCTGAACAATTAACAATAGTAAAATTTAGTACGTACTAAGCTGAGCTGCAGTCACAGGTAAGCTAAAATACGGTAACAAAACTCGCATTCTTAATTTGTGCTTGTGTAATATAAATATTGTAGCCAGCTATGAATACCTTAACTGAACATTGAAATTAAAGCAGAGAAACCTAATGATGCTGGCGTTTGAATTTCAACGACACTCGGGTTCATTCCGGAAAAGGAAGGGACCCTGCTTGGTAATGCAATTGGGACAATGACCAACAAAGGTTCATGCTAAGTTGCTGTATTTTTGCGAGGCAAATGGAACAATTTTAAAAGCTGAGGTCTGCCATACAGTTCTAAAACTTTACGTGCTTCCAGCCTTCCTTATTGGTTGATTGAAGGTTTGAAGCCGTCGATCGAGGAGGTGGCGACAGTCACTCATTGTCGGCCGTCGCTGTTGCAGAAGATGGATGTTGGCGCGCCTTCTTCTCGACACGGTCACCAGACGAAACGGGCTCTTGATGTGCGCCAGCTAATGCTTCCCGTCCGCGACACCATGTCAGAAACTATCATCGCAAGTCGAGCGCAATTACATGCTGCCAAACCCCGAAAGCGCGGCAACTCGCGGGAGCTTCACACAACACACCTGCTCAACCGCACTACTCCAGCCAGACTCCCTCTGCCCGCGCTCCACGCGACAGAGTTAACACTACCAAAGATCCTACACACTTTTATCCTTCACACGACCTATCGATGTAATCGTTCGATAGCAGTTTTCCCTAGGCAAGACCCAGCGTAAAAATACAAATAATATTTACGAAACAAACCAATTATACATCGACAAAAATGCATAAATATATATATACAAATAGTAAAACAATTACAATATACGAAGACACAGAAATGTTATATATTCAGGTAACAAAAATAAGGAAAACAAATTTATAGTACAATAGATGGAAATAGGAGGATATGCATTTCCGGCGTTACAAACTTGTCTTTGAACACTTGCTTTCTAGAACATTCTGTACATACCTTGTCTCCATCTTGTTGGAATTAGTTTGTAGATGCTCCTACGTCCTGACACAATGGATGGCTTGTGAATGAATAGAGCATTATGATTGTATTTTGTACTGATCACCATATTGCATCGACAATTAAACCCTACAATGTGCCCTACATTTCGTAAAATTACGCTGCTCTCCCACTGAGGACAGGAGATTGAATATTAGAGCACGAAACAGGTCTCCAACATGGCAATATATGTAATAAACATACATTTCCTATCCTCCGAAATACAAAATCATCCCTTTTACTTCATCCATACATATACCGCGAAGACAGACAGCAATCCTCGCAGCACTGGATGTTTCCATGCGAGATCGGCGTCATCGACAGGTGACCAGACGCTCTCAGCAGACTGAAGTCACTCTCGGAACTGTTCTACAAATTCGGACTCGTTTCCCCTCGGCGCAAACGCGTTACTGTTTCTGGTCTGGACGTGCTTGCTTGCTCGCTTTTCTACACACATCTCCAGGCTCGGGGATTACAAGAACACACGTATTTTTGCATGGTTCGCCATAATATTATATCATTTTCGCGGTACTTCTCGATATCAAGCACACAGCAGTATTCTACCGATCTCTCACTCAATTCCGAAGATATACACTGGAAATTATTTCTCTACGAAACCCGAAACTCCTGCTAGGTGGGAGCGTGCTGTAAACCACTGACTAACTAGAAATTTGTCACGTCTGCGAAGACATTTACGTGGAAACTCGAGAGAAATAGAGAAAAATGATATTTCCACTCGCGAATACCGATGCTGGTGATGTAGCAGATTCCAAAACACCCCTATAATTTACAAGGTCAACTAAGGTGCTTCACATGTTTAGAGATCCAGTAAACATGTCTTCCACACGCTAGAAGCACACACCACAATCGATTTTCCCTCAACTAAATAAAGGCGCGAAATGTGCAGAAGCATTCAACCGAACAATTTACATGGGAGGGAATAATCTCAAATTTCCACGCGATGCAACACATACTAAGTATTACTTTGCTAATCGGTAGTCTAGAGGACAACACGTTAAATCGTCTACATTCCTACATGCCAACAGGCCTATCCATTCAGACAGCCCCTACCGTTAAAGGGAAACTTGAATCACCTCCACACAGGTCACCGGCACTGCAGGCCAAGCTCATACAGATAGAATCAATCATCCTAAGAAATCAGCCTTATATATATTTTATCCCTGTACTTGCAACTAAATGTTACGATCGCGGTCTCAGTTGAACGACACTTGACAATGAGCGAAGTATCGGAAGTACACCCTGATGACAGCTATGGCCCTGGAAATAGGAATATAATGGCTTGACACACTGTTCCCTTTGTTAGCCCATTACTAGACGTCAAATCCATACCTTCCTTATGAATGGACATATTCATTTCCTTTGATGATGATGATGATGATGATGATGATGATGATGATGATGATTAGTGTTTTAGGGCGCACAACTCATTTCCTTTGCATATGTCGGAACACAAACACTTTATAAGCCTGATGCTCAAGGCGAATCTATCACACAGCCTCTACTACTAAGTACAATACTTTGTCAATAACTGATTACCTACAATGCAGAATAATACCGAGAGAAAATCAGCGATGGGTGGACCTGTCTCATATGTTTTTCTTTTGAGTGATACCACTGTGTCTTAGAGCCGTAATCGCCTGATATGTTTAAAAACCTGATACCAAGAACTACTGTATGTTACTATTACAAGTGGTCTTGATTCTACAGGTGCACACAGGTATCCATGTTAAACGCTATACTTGATTTATAAACCCACGTATGGCGTTACATACGTATCACGTGGATTTTCCAGACAAATGCCGAGGAGGTGATCGCTTTACAAACTGCCAGATGTTAAAAAACCGATCCCAATAACTACTATATGTTACTATTACAAGTGGTCTTGGTTCTACAGACGCACACAAGTATCCATGTTAAAAGCTATACCAGCTTTATAAATCCACGTATGGCAGTAGCTATGAATGATGTGGTTTTTCTATCCGGACAAATACCGAGATGGTGATCGCCGGAGTGTATAACACCAGCAGTGTGCTTACATGTAGCCCACGATCTAACCTCGTGATATATCGCTGAATTTTGAAAGTGATTCCGCTAAGGAGGGTGGTATGAAGCAGATATATGCAACCCCCTCACGCCACCGCCACTATATATTTCTCCAGTATTTGCAACGCATTCTGTCTCGATGCCATATCATACTCCTGGCACTCACATATCTCGAAAACGAGCCACCTTTCTCGAACCTGTCTGCTACAGCAAAATTCCAACGTGGTTTTAGGTAACCCCTATGTATCTTGCAACAACTCTTCAGACTCTGCGCTACCACCCCTACAGTTTTGAGCATGCGATTGTTCCAATGTAAGTCAGAACTGAGTAGAAGTCGGAGAAAGCTACATCTACCACTTTCGGCAACCTGTGTAGAAACAGGCGAAGCTGAGTTACTATGACAGAACTGTGTTTGGATCATTCGGCGAAATGAAGCCTGAACCTGCAACACGAGGTAGTATAAAAGACAATACGGGAGCTGGGGGAAGGATATGGATTTTGTTACTGCATTGTGGTGCTTCTCCAAACTACAAGCAGGTACTACAGATTTGCGTCTATCACCCCAACATTCTGTCTTTGTTATTCTATTCCATCAGCCAGAGAAAAATTATGAACTATAAAAGCTCAACTAATTTCAACACCGACCAGTGATGTGACAACAGGTTTCCCCAATTTCAGTATCGTGGCTAAACTGCCCCTTCTCTACTTCGCGATTATCATTGCGAATGTAGACAGATGACTGCGCAGTACATCTATTCAGAGTTAATTCTCGAACACATAAATCATCAAAGTATACCAGACAGAACTCTAGATATTTCTAACACCTCGAGCACAGTGCTTAATTTACGATCTATCTCTCTACATATGAGAGTCACAGAGCATACTCTATTGTTGTAGAGTCTAGGACCGGTACCTGGAAGGTACTGGTAAGAGAGAACATAAACACACGCACTCCTAGGTTTCAAATGGCTCTGAGCACTATGGGACTTAACTTCTAAGGTCATCAGTCCCCTAGAATTTAGAACTACTTAAACCTAACTAACCTAAGGACATCACACACATCCATGCCCGAGGCAGGATTCGAACTTGCGACCGTAGAGGTCGCGCCGTTCCAGACTGTAGGACCTAGAACCGCTCGGCCACCCCGGCCGGCCGCACTCCTAGGGCTTCAATGTTCTGCACTTAAATCGGGCTATAATGTTAGACCGCCTGCGTTTCCAACCTATCAGTCATATGGAATGTAGCGCTGTTAATATTCCAATGTAAGAAATATATTTCAAGCGCAGGACATACATCCTTCTTCCCAGTTTCTCTACGATAAACTATGTTATCGAACCGTAAAACGAAAAAAATACTTCCTTACAACATTGGCTCTGTGTGATACAGGTACTATATAGCTTTCCGGAGATTTATAGCGCCCACTGTTCACATCCGATCATGGTTTGGAAATTATACCATGCATGCATCAGCCCTATATAAAATGATCGTTAGTAATGGTGAGTATCTCTTCCGAGGAAACAGATAAACTGAAACGTCCCCTTAGAAAAATTATACATGACTGTGTTTAAACTGACACACAATATTTTTAGCGCAACGCAATCTGACTTTCAAAAATCCCTACAACAGAATGGTCTTGACTAACATTAACCTATACCTTTCACAAATCACTTACCTCACAACAATCTTTGTTACTCAAGCTACCGCAATACAGTGCGCGCCACTACTGCCAGCTAAATAAAACATTCAAACTATGGAAGGCACTAACTACTAATGGGCATAGTTAGCAAATGAAAGATTTTAATAGAGAATAAACAATGTATTTACCTTAATAGTCATCGAGTGTCATAATATATATAGCAGTTCATGATATCCAGTATTACAAATTTGGTGCAAATCTACATGCATGCCACAACTGTTTTACTGTACAACAATGAAAGACTGCAACTATAAAGGAGATTCTCTCTACAATTACACGCTAGCAATAAACAAAATCTACACTAACTACACAAACTACAAGAAAAAATCAGAAGATTCCAGTGAGGTATCCTGACAGGGTCGCCATATGAAACGTCCCCTTAGAAAAATTATACATGACTGTGCTTAAAGTGACACACAATATTTTTAATTGCAACGCAATCTGACTTTCAAAAATCCCTACAACAGAAGGGCCCTGACTAACATTAACCTATACCTTTCACAAATCACTTACCTCACAACAATCTTTGTTACTCAAGCTACCGCAATACAGCGAGCGCCACAACTGCCAGCTAAATAAAAGATTCAAACTACGGAAGGCACTAACTACTGATGGGCATAGTTAGCAAATGAAAGATTTTAATAGAGAACAAAAAATGTATTTACCTTAATAGTCATCAAGAGTCATAATATATATAGCAGTTCATGATATCCAGTATTACAAATTTCAAAACTCCGCCATCTCTCTCCCCACATCCACCACTGCTGGCGGCTCACCTCCAACTGTGCAACGCTACGCGCTGTTAACATCCAGCTGCCCAACACTATAATGGCAGACAACAATGCAAACTAGCCACAGACTGCACACAGCACAGCCAGTGATTTTCATACAGAGCGCTACGTAGCGTTACCAATAAGAAAACCTAAACAGCCTACTTACAAAACGCATAGCAGCAGCGTCCGACATGTGAAAATTACCCGTCATTCCGTCACTAACTTTGTAAACAGAACACCTGTCAGGCAAATGTGTCCACAGGGAATGCAGTGCCTCACAAGCACCTATCGCTGACTCAGTTATGACGCTGAAGTCTAGATTTTACACCCAAGATGCAACGGGGGGCGGGGGGGGGGGGGATGGAGTACATCGCATAAATCAAAGTTCGTTTAGAGGACTGTGTCACGTCTCATCATACATGAGATGGAAGTCTTACGATGACTGATAGGCTTACCATTAACGATCGCAAGTAGACAGTGCTTCAACCCACATACAGAACACGTGGCTGTATACCAGTAGAATGCAGGCTATATCACGCGACTGATGCATGCTGACAGAACTGTGGAAAAATTGACCTGCAGCAACTTCTCCTTCTCTAGAATGCATCACCAGTCAACCATTAAATTGTACCTCGTTACAGCTCCATCTCAATCGAACACCCCGTCCGCTCTCTGTTATCCTTTAACACAGATGCAAGTAAGTTTAGAGGCGGATGGTTCTCTGTCTTCCTGAAAAGCATCAAATACTATAGTCAACTCGGGTGTATAACTGGTACCTCAATAGATATACAATATAATGTTGCTTCGATAGAGGAAAATTGACTATCTCCCTGATAACCCTTCGTTTCGATATCGGCGTTTTCTAGGATTCTTCTTGCTGCCGCATACTTATTCCAATGTATAAATTGTTCGGCGCGAACCAGAAAATACATCAGTACAGGGCTATTACAAATGACTGAAGCGATTTCATAAATTCACTGTAGCTCCATTCATTGACATATGGTCACGACACACTACAGATACGTAGAAAAACTCATGAAGTTTTTTTCGGCTGAAGCCGCACTTCAGGTTTCTGCCGCCAGAGCGCTCGAGAGCGCAGTGAGACAAAATGGCGACAGGAGCCGAGAAAGCATATGTTGTGCTTGAAATGCACTCACATCAGTCAGTCATAACAGTGCAACGACACTTCAGGACGAAGTTCAACAAATATCCACCAATTGCTAACTCCATTCGGCGATGGTATGCGCAGTTTAAAGCTTCTGGATGCCTCTGTAAGGGTCGGCCTGCAGTGGGCGAAGAAACAGTTGAACGCGTGCGGGCAAGTTTCACGCGTAACCCGCGGAAGTCGACGAATAAAGCAAGCAGGGAGCTAAACGTACCACAGCCGACGGTCAACAGGTTGGTGCTCCACCGCACTTCCATCATGATGTTCGGCATTTCTTAAACAGGAGATTGGAAAACCGATGGATCGGTCGTGGTGGAGATCGTGATCAGCAATTCATGTCATGGCCTCCACGCTCTGCCGACTTAACCCCGTGCGATTTCTTTCTGTGGGGTTATGTGGAAGATTCAGTGTTTAAACCTCCTCTACCAAGAAACGTGTCAGAACTGCGAGCTCGCATCAACGATGCTTTCGAACTCATTGATGGGGCCATGCTGCGCCGAGTGTGGGTGGAACTTGATTATCGGCTTGATGTCTGCCGAATCACTGAAGAGGCACATATCGAACATTTGTGAATGCCTAAAAAAACTTGTTGAGTTTTTGTATGTGTGTGCAAAGCATTGTGAAAATATCTCAAATAATAAAGGTATTGTAGAGCTGTGAAACCGCTTCAATCATTTGTAATAACCCTGTACTTTCTCAATTTCCCCGCATTTCAATGTATATTCGGTCAATTTATACCTATTCCCTCCTCATTTTCCGCAATACTATCGATTTTATATCAAATATATCCATACGATCATGACACAGCCTCTCATTCTGTGTTCTAAAATTGCTTGTAAATGTAGCACAGCTGCCAACACCTACCCCAAATGCTCTGATCAGAAGGTGTAATACAGCACTGTACTCGACTGTATCCAGTCACCTCCACATAAGGAGAGCGTTTGCTCTGTTTTCTGTATGTCTGTGTCCAGGTGGGTGTGGCACTCGCGAAAATTGATTCCAAATCCAGGTGGGCCTGGCACTCGCGTAAATCTGACAAAATTTGAATTTCCCGCCTGGGAGGCGTGGCAGGGGCACAGCACTTTCCTGCCAAAATTCAGACTTCCCGCCGCAGGGGTGTGGCAGGGGGTGTGGCACTTGCGTCATCAGCGACGTCACAGACGTCATCTTGGATGACCTACTTTTGGGGCGACGTCCTGGTCTGGGGTGACCTACTTTGGGGCGACGCTGGCCTTGTCCCACTACTGACATGAATCCTATCAAACATGCCTGGGATGGATTGAAAAGGGCTGTTTCTGGACGACGTGACCCACCAACCACTCTGAGGGATCTACGATGAATCACTGTTGGGACAATGTGGACTAACAGTGCCTTGATGAACTTGTGGATAGTATGCCACGATGAATACAGGCATGCATCAATGCAAGAGGACGTGCTACTGGGTATTGGAGGTAGTGGTGTGTACAGCAATCTGGACCACCACCTCTGAAGGTATCGCTGTATGGTGGTATAACAAACATGCAATGTGTGGCTTTCATGATCATTAAAAAGGGCGGAAATGATGTTTACGTTGATCTCAATTCAGTTTTCTGTACAGGTTCCGGAACTCTCGGAACTGGGGTGATGGAAAACTTTTTTTGATGTGTGTGGTATATTTGGTATTTTCTTTGGGGAAATATACCATCTCATCCTCTGACTTGTTTCTATCCCTGTCCTGCACAAATTCCAAAGTTCTAACCGAGTCCCACTAGCACGGTCCACCGTCCGCAGAGCGGAGTCTTTCGAAGAGTCTCATCTGGTCCGCCGGAGAGAGAGAGAGAGAGAGAGAGAGAGAGAGAGACAGGTCGTGGAAGTCTCTTCTGGACCACCAGGCAGCAACAAGGTAGTGGTATAATTATGTGTGGTCACAGTCTCGGTAGTCTGAACAGAGAATGATAGATTCCATTCGAAATCGACGTTCGGAAGTATTTTCTTATCTATTTCACGTTTCATTGGGCACAATCACGGGCGAAGATCATCACAGAGGTCAGCATTACAGAGCCCAGCGTGCAGTACATTCTGTGCAGAAAGCTGTCCACCCACGACCTGATCTCACAGCTGATAAAGTATTCACTGCACCGTGGACTTGTTTATTTGTTCTGAAGCTCTCAGCAGCACACTTGTTCGCTTCGCCGCCTCAGTAGACGCCATTTTCATGTGAGTTTTCCATTGTTGTGCAATGGAATCCTTGATAATTCTCTCAGTAAATTTCCTCACACTCACATAATTCATTGGGTGCCGTAAATATGAAGTAGGACACAATTTTCACTTAGCCAACAGCTCATTCTGTTATAGCCCTGTGTCTGTATTTTGTATTGGGCCATATGCTAAAGTATTTCAAAATGCTGAGACGATATATACACTCCTGGAAATGGAAAAAAGAACACATTGACACCGGTGTGTCAGACCCACCATACTTGCTCCGGACACTGCGAGAGGGCTGTACAAGCAACGATCACACGCACGGCACAGCGGACACACCAGGAACCGCGGTGTTGGCCGTCGAATGGCGCTAGCTGCGCAGCATTTGTGCACCGCCGCCGTCAGTGTCAGCCAGTTTGCCGTGGCATACGGAGCTCCATCGCAGTCTTTAACACTGGTAGCATGCCGCGACAGCGTGGACGTGAACCGTATGAGCAGTTGACGGACTTTGAGCGAGGGCGTATAGTGGGCATGCGGGAGGCCGGGTGGACGTACCGCCGAATTGCTCAACACGTGGGGCGTGAGGTCTCCACAGTACATCGATGTTGTCGCCAGTGGTCGGCGGAAGGTGCACGTGCCCGTCGACCTGGGACCGGACCGCAGCGACGCACGGATGCACGCCAAGACCGTAGGATCCTACGCAGTGCCGTAGGGGACCGCACCGCCACTTCCCAGCAAATTAGGGACACTGTTGCTCCTGGGGTATCGGCGAGGACCATTCGCAACCGTCTCCATGAAGCTGGGCTACGGTCCCGCACACCGTTAGGCCGTCTTCCGCTCACGCCCCAACATCGTGCAGCCCGCCTCCAGTGGTGTCGCGACAGGCGTGAATGGAGGGACGAATGGAGACGTGTCGTTTTCAGCGATGAGAGTCGCTTCTGCCTTGGTGCCAATGATGGTCGTATGCGTGTTTGGCGCCGTGCAGGTGAGCGCCACAATCGACTGCATACGACCGAGGCACACAGGGCCAACACCCGGCATCATGGTGTGGGGAGCGATCTCCTACACTGGCCGTACACCACTGGTGATCGTCGAGGGGACACTGAATAGTGCACGGTACATCCAAACCGTCATCGAACCCATCGTTCTACCATTCCTAGACCGGCAAGGGAACTTGCTGTTCCAACAGGACAATGCACGTCCGCATGTATCCCGTGCCACCCAACGTGCTCTAGAAGGTGTAAGTCAATTACCCTGGCCAGCAAGATCTCCGGATCTGTCCCCCATTGAGCATGTTTGGGAATGGATGAAGCGTCGTCTCACGCGGTCTGCACGTCCAGCACGAACGCTGGTCCAACTGAGGCGCCAGGTGGAAATGGCATGGCAAGCCGTTCCACAGGACTACATCCAGCATCTCTACGATCGTCTCCATGGGAGAATAGCAGCCTGCATTGCTGCGAAAGGTGAATATACACTGTACTAGTGCCGACATTGTGCATGCTCTGTTGCCTGTGTCTATGAGCCTGTGGTTCTGTCAGTGTGATCATGTGATGTATCTGACCCCAGGAATGTGTCAATAAAGTTTCCCCTTCCTGGGACAATGAATTCACGGTGTTCTTATTTCAATTTCCATGAGTGTATAATTGATATACTAAGTCCCTATATCAATTCTATGCTTCAATACTCACGTTTAATTTCTAGTCCTTTATCAGATACTGTTAACAGATATTAATTATTCATCACATCATTAAATTATGTAATTGATATACTATGTCCCTATATCAATTCTATGCTTCAACACTCACGTTTAATTTCTAGTCCTTTATCAGATACTGTTAACAGATATTAATTATTTATCACATCATTAAATTATGACGGACTAGCAACTGTTGAACAGTACCAGGAGGCCCGAATAGTTTTCTTGCATTAGGTTTTACCTGTTACGCGATAGGAAAAGTGGTAGCTCAATAGAGGTAGTATTGTGATACAGTTTCTTTCGAAATAAGACGAACTTTATAACTCCCCACCCTGGCACCTCGAACATATTCTAACTCAGGGTATGTGACACGGCTGTACAATGCGATCTGAACGAACAGTATATCTGCCTCTCTGTTGCCATTCAGATCCCGCATGACACTGAATGTAGCCTTCCTGAACGCATCAACTCTACATTCGTACAACAGTGGTGGGATCACAACCAACGTGAGGTGCAATATCGCGACACGATAAACCAGAGTCGCAGGAGGCCGCGACAGTGTCGCATGCAGGTGCGCTTTTCATCTTCTCGTGCGGTGTTTCGTGGGGAATAACACAGTCTTCTCGCAAATAACCAACATTAGAATTCAATTTCTGAATGAGAATCTGATGGTGTAATACTTCCTTATACAGGGTGCACCACAATTAATTGCGTAAACCCATACGTTTGCCAGTATACGATAGGAGAAGCAAAAAGGCCTAATTAAATATGGGCTTGCAGCATCTTACGTTTCTAAGATATTCTGGGGTGTCTATACGTGTTAAAGGCCCGTCCATACGCAACGATCTGTCTGCGCAAATGTCTGCGCACATCACATCTGCGCAGACAGATCGTTGCGTGTGGACAGAAGACTTGCACCAACGTGAGGTGTGTGCAAAACTGGAAGTAGGAGTTGGAGGTTTGAGCGAAACCTCTCAAATCTGTAGGTTCAAACCACATCTGCGCATACAAGTTGGAGCGTGTGGACAGGAGATGTCCGCAAATCTGGCGCGAAACAGCTGTTTGCTCAGTCTAGTGTTTGTATTTGTGCGCACTGAGCATTGAAATGGCTGATACTCCTCAGTGTTCTCGAGAGTTTGTACGTGAATTCATTGAAATATATAGAAAACACCCGTGTTTGTGGAAGATTAAAAGTAAAGAATATAGTGACCGAGACAAAAAGACAGCAGCATACAATGCTCTAATTGAAAAATTGCGGGTATTATTTCACTCAACTCTTGTTTCGATATTGCAGTTGAAAATTCCAAATCCTTGTAGCTCCTTCCTGTTGCTAGGAGTCTTAATGTTACCGCCAGCCGTTCATGAGGAGAAATTGCCCTTCTCTATACAAGCATTTTGTTCTCATAATATGAGGGGTTACAAGCTTTAAGAGATACTTATAAGTTTCGACATCCATCCGCAAATAATTTCGCCAGTCGTTAGGTTCACCTGAAACGTCCCCTTTGAACATTTATACATGACTGTGCTTAAACTGACACACAATATTTTTAGCACAACGCCATCTGACTTTCAATAATCCCTACAAAAGAATGGCCCTGACTAACATTAACCTATACCTTTCACAAATCACTTACCTCACAAAAATCTTCGTTACTCGAACTACTGCAATACAGCGAGCGCCACTACTGCCAGCTAAATAAAAGATTCAAACTACGGAAGGCACTAACTACTAATAGGTATAGTTAGCAAATGAAAGATTTTAATAGAGAACAAACAATGTATTTACCTCAATAGTGTTCAAAAGTCATAATATATATAGCAGTTCATGATATCCAGTATTACAAATTTCAAAACTCCGCCATCTCTATTCCCACATCCACCACTGCTGGCGGCTCACCTCCAACTGCGCAACGCTACGCGCTGTTCACATCCAGCTGCCGCTGCCCAACACTACAATGGCAGACAACAATGCAAACTAGCCACAGACTGCACACAGCACAGCCAGTGATTTTCATACAGAGCGCTACGTGGCGTTACCAATAAGAAAACCTAAACAGCCTACTTACACACCCTGCAACTCTTGCAGTAAATTTACGTGAGAAAACTGCTTTCGCTTTAGCAGCCACTGTCTACAAGATTTTGACCGCTCTCTCTGTTTCCTGCGGTTGGTCTGAATGTTTTTTGTAGCACAAGTTGCGAACACAGACCACAACAGAACTTCCTCCATTTCTATATTTCAAAATAACTGAATTAAATTTTTGACGTTTACGGGGAGCGTAGTCGCTTGCCACTGATATTTCTTTTCTACACCGACAGATGGCGGGCGAGTAGTAGATTGGGGTTTGTGTCGTGTGAACACACCACATTTGCAGCGATCTTTTGCATGTACAGACATCTGCGCCGATGTCTGGGCAGACAGATCGTTGCGTGTGGACCGGGCTTTAGACTGACAGTACAGGCGAGGTGACCGCCTGGAAGTATGAAAGTCCGTCACACTTTGCTTACATTGGCTCCAAGCAAGATTCTACCTGGAATCTTCTATAGATTTTCGTCTCTCCGTCACAGCAGATACCGCAGGTCGCTGGAACATGGTACTGATTCTGCTGCAAGTCGTAAAAAGTCGTACCAGGAGCAATCTGGCATGTCAGTAAATATTCTTTGATGAATAACGTCACCAGTTACCATTTTCGATGGAGAATGTTTATTCCTGGGTACGCCAGACTTCGCTGCACTCATATGTTGCACAAGATACAGCAATCCAACTCTTGATGTAAATAGCAAATTACGAATACAACCCTATAGTCACTAATGGACACTCGCGACCGGTTTTCCCGACGGTATCGCGATTCAAGTGCGTTTTGTCGTGGCGTCTTTTAACATTTGACTTAGCTTAGTCACATTTTTACACTACTGGCCATTAAAACTGCTACACCAAGAAGAAATGCAGATGATAAACGGGTATTCATTGGACAAATATATTAAACTAGAACTGACATGTGATTACATTTTCACGCAATTTGGGTGCATAGATCCTGAGAAATGAGTATCCAGAACAACCACCTCTGGCCGTAATAACGGCCTTGATACGCCCAGGCATTGAGTCAAACAGACTTGCATGGCGTGTACAGGTACAGCTGCCCATGCAGCTTCAACACGATACCACAGTTCATCAATAGTAGTGACTGGCGTATTGTGACGAGCCAGTTGCTCGGCCACCATTGACCAGGCGTTTTCAGTTGGTGAGAGATCTGGAGAATGTGCTGGCCAGGGCAGCAGTCTAACATTTTCTGTACCCAGAAAGGCCCGTACAGGACCTGCAACATGCGGTCGTGCATTATCCTGCTGAAATGTAGGGTTTCGCAGGGATCGAATGAAGGGTAGAGCCAAGGGTCGTAACACATCTGGAATGTAACGTCCACTGTTCAAAGTGCCGTCAATGCGAACAAGAGGTGACCGAGACGTGTAACCAATGACACCTCATACCATCACACTGGGTGATACATTAGTATGGCGATGACGAATACACGCTTCCAATGTGCGTTCACCGCGATGTCGCCAACACGGATGCGACCAACATGATGCTGTAAACAGAACCTCGATTAATCCGAAAAAATGACGTTTTGCCATTCATGCACCCAGGTTCGTCTTTGAGTACACCATCGCAGGCGCTCCTGTCTCTGATGCAGCGTCAAGGGTAATGTAATGACACATTCCGACGCAGAGACATACAATACCTTAAAGGCTGCGCCAAAGATTAAATTGAGAGGCATGTAGGTTATAATCTTTGTAATGTTCACATTGGATTCTCTTTTGTTTCATACTCCAAGAAGGAGCTAAGGGACACTTTCGATTGTTGCCTCGTGGAGGATGGATGTAATTTTTGGTGTCTGCGGAAAGGCAGCCATATTGTTAGTAATTATGGTATGTGCGACGAGCAGAGCAAGTCTTATTGTCTTGTGAATAAAAAATAGTGAGAAGTATCGAAGTGTTACGAAAATTATTTAAAGCAAGTAGCATTGTATTCCTTGGTTTCCACCATCTTCGCGAAGTGAACCGATGCCAACTTAGGAAGATACACACGGTCAACAAAGAGAAGAACTTCGATGGCGACTGATGAATTAATATTGTGGCAGAAGGACTAATTCTACGTCTAAGGTGAAAACTCTGATTAAATCAACAATGACGTAGAATTATAAATGTAATTAATCGGAATGGTAAATTATATTACAGGCATATTTCACGCAGCACTGTATTTGTCCGCATTCAAGCCGGTCAATACAATCCGTAAAAAAGCCTTTCAAAAATTCTAAAGTTAAAAAACACAACAATTTGACAAATGTTTTTTTTATTTATTTCGCCACACTGGCGACCGCTGACAGGGACAGTCCTGGTGGAACAAAGAGTAAGTACTTCATTGTTGTGCTACAAATGTACTTGTACTAATTACTGTTTCTCTGTTACATGACGCACATGGAAAATGACGAATAAGGTGAAACAATATTAACTGTATAAACGGATGGCACAATAACCAGAAGGAACAAGGACAAGGATTTACAAAACTAACGTAATCGTGAGTGACGCAGCTCAGCCGGAATTAAGGTAGGAAAGCGCAAACGCATGCAGCGGCTGCACCTTGGCTTAGCTCCACTTAAAGCAGAACCTTTTCCTTTCCATATTAAAATCCTGGTAGTGTTTGTGGCAACACACAATTACACTTTGATAATTACTTTTTTATGTTCAACAATCGCAGAATTAGAAGACGTAGTGCGCCATCTTGTAAATTTCAGACGCGCAACAAATAACAATCGCGAGACATTTTTATTAATTCATCTGCGAGAGAATTTAAAGATTTACATTAACAGTAAAGTACAGATAAAAATAATATCTCCACAATGGAATCGGAGAATTTTAATTTGACAAATGTTCATGGACGCGTCACTGATTCTGACAATAGTGACGTAAATGATGACGCAAATAGTTTTCAGCACAACATAATGTAGAAGTAACTACAATTCAATTGCACTCCACAGGGATTAACAATAACGAACCACTTGCAAATGAAACCTTGTGCACAGTCGATGAAGCATCGATTACCAGATCAGATGAAAATATTTCGCGTGAAATCAGTGAACCTAGCCCGGTTTCGATTCAATCAGACCGTGGCAGAGAAACAATGGCAACAAATAATGGCATAAATACAAACACACAAGCTTCGTCAGTTACGCTTGAGGCATTATATAGTCTGATGTAAAACGTGAGCGAGCAATTATCTGATTTAAAGATGAGTCACAACACAACAAACACAAAACTGGCGAATCTAGAAATCAGCCACAACACAACGAACACAAAACTGGCGAATCTAGAAGTCAGCCACAACACAACCAACATAAAATTGTCGAATCTAGAAATCAGCCACAACATGACAAACACAAAATTGTCATACATGGAAACTGGGTTCCAACAGCAGTTTTCAAGTGTAAACACGCAATTTGAAAACATACACAGACATTTCGATCAACGCTTAAATAAGCTCACCAATGAAATCGATCGAAAGATCGAAGACAAAGTCATCAAAACCGTCAATAGTGTATACAATGTATTGGCAAATGACTTAGAAAAGAAATTGTCAGATCTTACAAACAAACAGGAACAGGAACTGTCAGAAATAGTAGAAACACACAATCAAACACAAACCGTACAAAAAGAAATACATGAAAACGTACGGGCTATTCAATTAAATTTAACAAGAGTACAGTCCGCATGTGAAGAAATACCTGACCAAGTTAATAAAGTTAACGAAGAAGTCGGTTTTCTGAAACACGAGACTCGACGTATCAAGGCGGATATTATCAAAATAAATGAAACTTTAGAAAACGGTAATGTAAATGAATCAATAACTGACCGGGAAACAAAACTTTTTGAAAAATCAGGTAATGAAATCAAAGTAGCCGAGGACAGAATACGCAAGGAAATTGCTGGTAGACTGAATGTTTCAAATGACTTGCCTACGTCAAGCAACAGGCAGCGCGACACTTATTCGCCCGTGCCAGATTACGATGTCAATAACGCAGAACATCACGCGCCCATTCCGGCGTATGTGCACACACCGGCACAGGCAAACAATGGCTATTCGCCAAACACGGTGCTGAAACAGGCAATAGGCGTGTCGCCTTGCATCTCGACGATTCTAGTCGATGAGAGCCTGTTGAAACATAGACAGTTTCCAGTTTTCTCCACAGAATCCAGAAAAACTCATCCAGTCGTATTTGTAAGAGCATTTAAAAATGTCTTACCAAGAAACTGGACTGAGGCACAGAAGATTAGATATGTAGTAGGCTTCACACAAGGCGACGCACTTTTGTGGGCCACAGACATGGCTGAACAGTGCGTCACCTACGAACAATTTGAACGGGATTTCTTGGAGAAATATTGGTCTGCTGGGGTCCAAGAAAGACTGCGACGTGAGGTATTCAACCCACAACCGTTCAACCTCAAAAACGGCGGGTTGAGAAAGTATTTCGAAAAGTACTTGAATAAGACGCGCTATTGGAACAATCCAATACCGCACGTAGATGTTCTCAAAATTCTGAAAAACAGACTACCCGCGAGCTTACGCGAAAAATTGGTAACCATACCGGAGAACGACCTTGAATACTTTCTTTCCGTGCTTGACTCAATTGATCTAATATACGAAGAAGAGCCGAGCACAAGTAATCGGAATGAACACTCCGTAACCAATCAAAACAACGGTAACGGGAATCATTTTAATGGCAATGGACAAAACCAACACAGTTGGCATCCGTATCCGACAAGGCCAAGTAATGGAACCTGGAATTACGGAAATCGGAAGAATTCGGCGCCACAGAGACGTGAAGACCGAAGGTATCGTGCAGATTACGGTCCACGCCGGTATGGAAATGATAGAAATCACGTGAATGATTGGTCAGGCCCGCGTGATGAAAGGCGGCACACAAATGAAAATTACAATAGTTACAGTAATAGGAATGACAGACCAAGGAGGAATAGCGACGGCCGGTCGCAAGAAAATGTTGCACGCAGCGGTCTGGAACCTAATTGGCGACAGAATAACCACTCAGTACACTTTGTAGAGGTAACGGACAGTACTGAAGCAACGCCGTTGTCTCCCCCGGTAAACAACAATCGGTCGTAACGAGCCCCCACCGGCCGACTGATTTGACAACAGGGGGCACAAACAAGCACACATTACATCTTGAACAATTATTTTTAAGATATGATCAGGATGCTACCGTAGAAGATGATCTATGTAAAGAAGAGAGGAGAGCACCGGACAAGGTAAGTGACCTCGTGCAGGCTGTAATAACAGCAAAGATAGGAACTATAATTACCAACGTAATTTTAGATACAGGCGCATCTACGAATATTATTTCTAACAGTTTATTTAAAGAAGTTTCGAAGGCATTAAACAAAAAGTGGCAGTTGTTGTATGATGGCCCTTTCATTATAATAGACAAACGCCACCCAGGATGTTATCTGTTAGGTAACACACGAACGGGCAAGATGAAAGGGTTATACCCCCACAAGGATATCAAGGAATTTTTTCATTAAGGGTTATATATTATTTTAGCAAAATTGAAATTATACAACCTTGGATCACATAGTAAAATTGCTGTCATTAACCTAAGAAACTTGCGACAAAAAAAAATACTTTAAATCCGTTGTTCGTAGTTTAAGAAGTACATTGAAAAAGACAGTCAGATAGTGAGAAACATGCATTCAACTAGAAAACATAACTGAAATTTCAGTTAAACATCGAAACTAGTAATCAACTGGGGGCATATGCCAGCTGAACAACGCATAGTTAACCACACCTAATGAAACACGTGTTACTGTGAGTCTTAACACTATAAAATAAACCATACGGTACTTTTGTAGTCTAACTCAGTTATTTAAGAGAGAGGAACGAAGACAAATTAGCGCGAAGGTCAGAGTTTGTTCGCTTGAGACGAGCAACAAACCACGCGTCGAAGTTGCAATCCAACGCTCAGCTCATGAGCACGCGATAGCTGCATGTCAAGACGAGGTCATTGGCCACGCTGTAGGCAGCGAGCCGGGGAGAAATCTTCCCCCTTCCCTGTCCGATCAGCTGAGTGTATACAAAGCGCGAAGGCGCATGCGCGGTCGAGTCCAGGCGTCACGTGACTCTATTACACGATGGTGGCTATCACGAATAATGTTCACCAACAATGCAGAGTTTTCCCCGCGCCTACAGTCCAGTCGTGGTACATAAGCGCGCTTGCGCGGAACGTTTAAAAGTTTTGAGACCACTCTTACTATGAGACACAGTGATGAAAGCCATTCAAAAACAAGAAAGAAAATGGTACACAAGTCTTGTAAATAGTAGTTTAGAAAATTTAATTATAAGCTGGTACTACGTAATAAAAGTGAACATACAAGTACATACTGGTCATGGACGGTATTGTAATATTATATTATACTGAGTAAAAATCTTAGCTTTTACGGAAGGACAAAGAAAATAGCTCAATAGAAAAAAATAAATAATGCAGATATATAACCAGAAGAAAGGCTATGTACACGAGAACAACACACAATTACATATAGGGAAAAAGCAGCAAAGAGGAAAGAAAAGAGATAACGCATACATTTACATTACACAGTAGCGAGCGATTTTCAGAATGAACAACAAGGTTAACGCATTAATTTTTGTGACTAAGGAAAAGAATGACACAAGCTTTAAAATAGGAAAATAATAAACAGACCTATGCAGCGTGAGTAATGAACTGAATCGCTCTCAAAACAAATACCTAGGATTTATAGAGAGAGAAACACATTAACGTTAGGAGACACCTAAAGCACTCAGCAAACAACTTTGTAGAATATATAAGCTATACACGAGGGTACATGTACGAAAGCTAAAGTGTAAAGGAGGAAAATATGGAATGATTGCGCATTAATGGACCGTAAGGCAGTTATGTATGTAAGAAGAAATATTTAGTTGTAAGTATTATTAGTATAAGGGACGATGCTCAGCACGCCCTGAATTATTTTGGAATATTGAGGGAATGGTGCAGGGTACCGAAAAAGGGCCCCACCAGCAATGTGTATATTAAGTGGTAGATATTTTTTGTGTGTATAAACGTATGTATGAATGTGTGAAAGGCGAAAGAAGCTCTGTACATGTACGGAACTTAAACAACGTAGAAGTGTATAAGGAAAATTAAACTCTAAGACAACCTCGTATAAACAGGTATACCTAACGTCAAGAAACAACTTAATTAAAACCGTAAGACTCTACGAGTTTACGAGAAAATGCGAAAAACCTGATACAAAGTGCAACATTAGCGATACTTCACTCATGTATGCAGAAGGAAGGTATGAATTACTTCACACACTTGAAACATGAAATGATAAATCATGTCAAAATTATATCTTTCATACATATAACGATTTACGGTCACACAGAATGAAAATGATATCGCCGCGATACGAGAAACAGGTAAGTAGTGTGATCGACGACCTGTAAGCAAAGGAATCGTCTATAAAATAAACTATGAAAAAAAAAGTCATACAGAATTTCATGCTGCACTGAAGCTATGAAAGTCGGATTATTCGTGTACATAGATTTTCATGACAGCCGATGCATTAAAATGTCTGTATTTTTTCTCCCATGATAACACAAGACGCCTATAAGCGCACTTTAATTGAAGATGATACACGCACACAAGGGCGTGCCGCTATTATGAAACACTGTACATATTAATAGTAGCTACACCCTGAACTTCAAGATTTTATGTTTATATGTCTATGTTAATGTAGGAAATTTTATTAGAGGTAATGATTTTCAAGCACACCAGACTGTGCTTAAGCACAAAACACTGTACATATTAGAGTTATGCTGCATATAAATGATTATTTCGTGCATTTTCAGATTTTATAGGCAAAAACCGTAGCATACACGTAGTCGTTGCCATTACCCTAAGTAGAAGGTAGAAAATTCCCTTCCCAAGGTGCAGTGGAGCGGCTACAGGTGTATTCTCTGCATGCTGATGCATGTCGTTGCGTATGAAGAATACGTAACGAAGGTAAACCTTAACTTACACTCGAGTCCAAGAAGGAAAACAAAGGACTTGTTCCTTCTAACAGATTAATGGAAAAAGGTGTGTGTGTCAGTAAAATCCAAGACGACGAAGCCACTACGAGTGGTCAAAAAAATTTTCAATTTTCGTCGATAGTTTTTTCCTGTAATTAATGTAACCAATGTATTGAATGTGTTTTATGTTATTCCATTGTATGTGATGTATTTCGTATTTCATGCCAAGTCCCGTGACTTACAAATTTGTGAATATTTATGTACATTGACCAGAAATATTGAGGGGAATGAATCTCGGTACAATAGGTAAAAGGAGTTAATGCGAAAAAAAAAGTGTAGTGAAAAAGAAAGTTTCGATCGCAATACTCGCGGTTAAAGTGGTGTGTGTAGAAATTAAAATCGTGCAAAGTAGTGCTACGTTGCAAGTGTCAGCGAGCCTAAACAAGTGACATCGAAAATTGAAGCTTTTATCGTCAAACTACCCATGGCGTCACAATAGGAAAGGACAATGCCAAACAAGTTTGACATGGTACGGTTCTTACCTGGAGCTGCATCGACGGGATCGTCCTCCGCCTCGCACATAGTGTGGTGTGTTCTTCGGGGCACATATTCCAATGCACCTCGTTGTATCAAGTCTAAGTACTGGAAGGAACTACAAAAGGCACACGCATACTGAGGTTCGGAAGTCTCGACGGTACCCGCACGTCGGTGTATATTCAGTGCACTGGCGCGCGCATTGAACCAACGTCGCCCGCTAATGGACGACCAAACAATCAGGCGCGAGTATCACCCGCCCATATTCAACACTGGGTCTAGTGAACAAAGCTCATCGCCCCGGAATAAATACAGAAGGCAATACAAGGACTTAATTTTCACCTCTGATGAGGAAAGAAACATTTGTAAATAACGTTGTATTCTTTGTATATTTTATTGTACAAACTTTACCACATGATGTTGTTTTCTCAGTGTTAACCAAAACTTTGTATATTAGGATTAAGGTTTGTAAATATTAGCATAAGTATACCAAAAAACTGACACACACTCAGTAATACCAAAGAATTCACAGTGCCATGAAAATGAGACAATAGAAATGAAGTTTGGAAATAAAAGAACCCCAAACCTATCAATTGCAAGGTCGACTACTGTATCCTGACAACCAAATAAAATTTTCTGGTGACAGTATACAGTAGGGGGGCAGTTGTAATGACACATTCCGACGCAGAGACATACAATACCTTAAAGGCTGCGCCAAAGATTAAATTGAGAGGCATGTAGATAATAATCTTTGTAATGTTCACACTGGATTCTCTTTTGTTTCATACTCCAAGAAGGAGCTAAGGGACACTTTCGATTGTTGCCTCGTGGAGGATGGACGTAATTTTTGGTGTCTGCGGAAAGGCAGCCATATTGTTAGTAATTATGGTTTGTGCGACGAGCAGAGCAAGTCTTATTGTCTTGTGAATAAAAAATAGTGAGAAGTATCGAAGTGTTACGAAAATTATTTAAAGCAACGTAGCATTGTATTCCTTGGTTTCCACCGTCTTTGCGAAGTGAACCGATGCCGACTTAGGAAGATACACACGGTCAACAAAGAGAAGAACTTCGATGGCGACTGATGAATTAATATTGTGGCAGGACTAATTCTACGTCTAAGGTAAGAACTCT
Organism: Schistocerca cancellata; assembly: GCF_023864275.1. NCBI lineage: Eukaryota > Metazoa > Arthropoda > Insecta > Orthoptera > Acrididae > Schistocerca > Schistocerca cancellata. Next base: position 21,151,783 of record NC_064628.1, on the reverse strand, counting down.
AATTAAATCAACAATGACGTAGAATTCAAAATGTAATTAATCGGAATGGTAAATTATATTACAGGCATATTTCACGCAGCACTGTATTTGTCCGCATTCAAGCCGCTCAATACAATCCGTAAAAAAGCCTTTCAAAAATTCTGAAGTTAAAAAACACAATAATTTGACAATTGTTTTTTTATTTATTTCGCCACAGTAACCGCAGCCACGGTCTCCGAGCTGATAGTCCATGCTGCTGCAAACGTCGTCGAACTGTTCGTGCAGATGGTTGTTGTCTTGCAAAACCCTCCTGAAACCACAGATTCCATATTCTGCTATCAGTCATTGGATCCCGACCGACGCAAGCAGCAATGTCGCGATACCATAAACCGCAATCGCGATAGGCTACAATCCGACCTTTATCAAAGTCGAAAACGCGATGGTACGCATTTCTCCTCCTTACACGAGGCACCACAACAACGTTTCACCAGGCAACGCCGGTCAACTGCTGTTTGTGTATGAGAAATCGGTTGGAACTTTCCTCATGTCAGCACGTTGTAGGTGTCGTCACCGGCGCCAACCTTGTGTGAATGCTCTGAAAAGCTAATCATTTGCATATCATAATGTCTTCTTTCTGTCGGTTGAATTTCACGTCTGTAGCACGTCATCTTCGTGGTGTAGCAATTTTAATGGCCAGTAGTGTAATATATGCGACGGCCGCCGCTGATACGCCTCCATTTGAATTGGACTGCCCCCTCTGCATAGTTCAGTTGTTGGAGTTTCCTGACACCAAAACTCTTCTCAACAAATGCGGTGCCATAATTCGGTTCGTTTCCGTCTATGGCATGACTCCTCGCAGCCAATGAGAAACTCACACAGTTCCACGTCACCAAACTGCTACAAGGTCAGTGCCACATCACTGAAAATTTCATCAGCCATTCCTGCTCCGTCCAGAGTTGGGTATTATAGCACAGTATCATGAAATCTACTTAATTAAATATTGAACACTGAATATGAAATCTAACATACTTCTATTACAGGCCTCTAAAACGTATACCTTAAGAACTATGAGCACTTGTTTAGTAGAAGAAATGTGTTTCACAATAGCGAAGGCGAACAAGTTATCGTGTACCTTTTGAAATATTCAGGCCGATATATTTGAGGTACATATTAAAAGGACTCTGAATAATATTATATGGACATAAAAGACAAACTAATTATGAAATTGTATTGAATTAGTTTCAAAGAAAGAGTATATCGATTGCAATGTAAAAAACAGACATTATTTATATTAGATGAGATCGTAGTGCATAAAGTTCTCGAAACTAACATTATTATCTTTGTCATTATATATAAGAGAAAACAGATATTTAAAATCACTTCGAGTCAGATCATTTCTTCTGCTGTATGTAAGGTACGCTTGCAGTAGCTTTTGTTCTTTTTCGTTCTCGTACGTAGCGAATAATTCAAATGTGTATTCTGTGCTTTGTGGAAATATATTTACTTGTATTATATTCTGTGCTTTGTGGAAATATATTTACAAAAAGTGAGGGCATTGTGTTACTTAAAGAACCCATGCAAACAATTCTTCCTGAATTAATAATTGCAAGAAGTTATGTAACATTTTTTCAGTCTCTGTGAAACGAGCAGCGGTGATCTTTGACTGGCAACAATTGGCCGCCATTACTCGGCGTATTTAGATTATTTTTCTGTGTAACTTATCACGACAGGCGGAGCATAAGGAAACATTTCAAGTTATTCAATTAACTAAAGTGCAAAGCGTCACTAATTTTATTTCGTAAAAAAAAAATACGATTTATTTTAGGTCAGTGAACGTAGCCTGCATAGGGAGGGAGCCTGGCGTTCATTTGAAACATAATTTAATATTTATCTTTGGCCACCTACAAATCAATATATATATATATATATATATATATATATATATATAAAAAATCCCTTTCTTGTGTTTCACTTAACAATAATAATAATTAATAACCACAGAAAGGAAGGGATAATATAAAGTGCTCAAAGCTCTTAAGGTATGCTCTTTTAGAGGCCATGTTTACGGGACTTTTTCGTCCATTTCCGATGGAAAACAGAGAGCTTACAGTAGAGGAGATTTGTTTCACAGTGGAGGAGATGAAAATGAGCTCATAGCTCCTAAGGTAAGCATTTTAGAGGCCATGTTTATCGAGACTTTTTTACTTCTAGTCTCGTGTACTTCCAAGTATGCGTTTACACCCTGCACTATGATACATCCTGTACACAGTATTTAGAAGACGTGACTGCTGTCTGCTTTGTGGGGTTACGCTGATTAGCTAGTCATTTGCATATTCAAGTACGTAGTACACTTCATGCCAATCTGACGTTCGTTGTGTGCCGACTTCACGTTGGTGTACTTCTAATGGGCAGCAGCGTGCTACAATTATCTGGCCTTTCGTGTCCGTTACAGACGACTGGGCTTGATTGGTGGGTATTGTTGTTGAAGGCGAAAACATTCTTAACCTCCCGTTTCTTCGACAAATCCTGCATAAGACTTGTTGCATGAGATGGAAAATGAAGGGCTACTGCTACTATAGCAGTTTTATTTCTCGTTCTCTATAGCTTTCCTCTGAAGTTGACCGGCTCGGTTCGAAACAGCAGGACTCACTTCTGGACTAGGTTGCCCCGCATTTTCTCTCGAAAATGAAAGCAGCAGAGCGGGAGAGGCTGTGTGCGGGTGTGGTTTAGCTGCGACCGCGGTCCCAGTGGAGCTGCTTAGGCGGGGCTCGGCAACTGGTGGCAGTAAACGTAGCGCTGCCCGGGCCTGGAGTAGCTGGCGACCGTAAAGCCCGCCGCCTCTCGGTTTATGGCGGAGAGGGGTGGGGTGGGGGTCTGTGAGGGGGGGGGGAGAGGAAAATACTGCCGACTGTCAGCAGCCTGGCCACCTGACCTGTCACACTGGAGCCACGGAAATCACAGCGGCAGACAACGCTGTGTGCTGTCCACTGTACACTCACTACGGAATGTACACCACTGGCCATTAAAATGGCTACACCACGAAGATGACGTGCTGCAGACACGAAATTTTACCGACAGGAAGGAGATGCTGTCATATGCAAATGATTAGCTTTTCAGAGCATTCACACAGGTTTGGCGCCGGTGGCGACACCTACAACGTTCTGACATGGGGAAATTTTCCAACCGGTTTCTCATACACAAACAGCAGTTGACCGGCGTTGTCTGGTGAAACGTTGTTGTGATGCCTCGTGTAAGGAGGAGAAATGCGTACCGTCACGTTTCCGACTTTGATAAAGGTCGGATTGTAGTCTATCGCGATTGTGGTTTATCGTATTGCGACATTGCTGCTCGCGTTGGTCGAGATCCAATGACTGTTAGCAGAATATGGAACTAGTGGGTTCAGGAGGGTAATACGGGACGCCGTGCTGGATCCCAACGGCCTCGTATCACTAGCAGTCGAGATGACTGGCATCTTATCCGCATGACTGTAACGGATCGTGCAGCCACGTCTCGATCCCTCAGTCAACAGATGGGGACGTTTGCAAGACAACAACCATCTGCACGAACAGTTCGACGACGTTTGCAGCAGCGTGGACTATCAGCTCGGAGACCATGGCTGCGGTTACTCTTGACGCTGCATCACAGACAGGAGCGCCTGGTGTGGTGTACTCGACGACGAACCTGGGTGCACGAATGGCAAAACGTCATTTTTCCAGATGAATCCAGGTTCTGTTTACGGCATCACGATGGTCGCATCCGTGTTTGGCGACATCGCGGTGAACGCACATTGGAAGCGTGTATTCGTCATCGCCATACTGGCGTATCACACGGCGTGATGGTATGGGGTGCCACTGGTTACACGTCTCGGTCACCTCTTGTTCGCACTGACGGCACTGTGAACAGTGGATATTACATTTCAGATGTGTTAGGACCTGTGGCTCTACCCTTCATTCGATCCCTGCGAAACCCTACATTTCAGCAGGATAATGCACGAACGCATGTTGGAGGTCCTGCACGGGTCTTTCTGGATACAGAAAATGTTAGACTGCTGCCCTGGCCAGCACATTCTCCAGATCTCTCATCAACTGAAAACGTCTGGTCAATGGTGGCCGAGCAACTGGCTCGTCACAATACGCCAGTCATTACTCTTGATGAACTGTGGTATCGTGTTGAAGCTGCATGGGCAGCGCTACCTGTACACGCCATCCAAGCTCTGTTTGACTCGATGCCCAGGTGTATCAAGGCCGTTATTACGGCCAGAGGTGGTTGTTCTGGGTACTGATTTCTCAGGATCTATGCACCCAAATTGCGTGAAAATGTAATCACATGTCAGTTCTAGTATAATATATTTGTCCAATGAATACCCGTTTATCATCTGCATTTCTTCTTGGTATAGCAATTTTAATGGCCAGTAATGTAGCTTTGAGCAATTAAAATTCCAACACTATCAACGTGGAATGCAGCAGAAGTCAAATTGTCAAGATATGAACTACGTGCTTCAATATGCAAATGATTATCATTTCACCGTAACTGTACACGGACGTAGGAGTGGCGCTATTTACAGAGGCTGCACAAAAAATGTAGAAACATCGTATGAAATGCATGGTTGAACATAAATGCAGATACTAGCCAAGCCTGCAGATTGTGCTTTTGCATTTGAACACGAGCAACATCTGCACATTTTCCTCAATATGTTGTACGTGGCCAGCATCTCGTCGTCGTGCGGTAGCGTTCTCGCTTCCCACGCCCGGGTTCCCGGGTTCGATTCCCGGCGGGGTCAGGGATTTTCTCAGCCTCGTGATGGCTGGGTGTTGTGTGCTGTCCTTAGTTTTGTTAGGTTTAAGTAGATCTAAGTTCTAGGGGACTTATGACCACAGCAGTTGAGTCCCATAGTGCTCAGAGCCATTTGAACCATTTTTTTGTTGTTGTTGTAGGTGTGGTATGTTTGTTGTGGTTGTGAGTCCATTATGTCGGAGCTAAGTGGCTTCGAAGTGGGCAAATTGTTGGTACTCGTAAGTTGAGTCCTTCTGCAGCCAAGGTAACATATTATTAAAAGTTTATATCGCATACAGGGAAAGCAGAGAAACATCATTCAGTAAAGGACAATGGAAAAGAAAGTATGTGTTGAGTGTTCGTGGCATACGATCATTGAAGAGGATTGTGACGAAAAGGAAGTGGATGACAGTTGCAGAAGCCACTACAGAAATGAATGTCACATTCGCAAACAACACGAAGAGAGTTCTATAAGCAGGGGACTGCAGATCAAGCTGGAATTACGAAACCAATCATCAGTGATACAAATGGCCATGATAGGAAGACGTGATGACGAATTCGTAAAACGTCGACTAAGGAGCGAAAATGACTTTTGTTTCACATTAACTCCTAGCCGTGTGTACGACTCATGAGTGAAAATTGGCCGGAAAAGGTGACGATTTGAGCACTCCATGGACCTCATGCTTACACTGCAAGGTCGCATGCTGCCAAGGATTATTTGACTAGCTTGACTGATCGGGTACGCCCCATGTGTGGTGTCGTAAGCAGAGCACGTACCACCAAGCAGCACCACAGGCGTCGATGGGTCGACCACTCACTCCAGAGACAGCGTATAGCCCTGCGGTTGCCGCACCAAGATGTCTCAGCGGTGGCGCCGCCAGAGGAGTGATACAGCCTGTAACCTCCCCCTCACTTATCGACCTTAATGACAGTGAAAAATTAAACCGCGTGTACCTAATCGAAATTTGGGAAAAGCAATCGTCACCGTGGTTAATTTCTCGGTAAAGAGGGAGGAAAGGGTTACATCTAAATGAAAGGAAAAATGCTAATGAAACTGGTGGAAATTAATTTTGAAATAGGGGTAAAGTTAATAAAGAAAGTAAATGTGCGGCCGTTACCTTAACAATCAACTAGCGGTAATTAGATATTTGAGATTTAGGGGAAATTACAGTCGCCAGTCCTAAGGACAATTACTATAGTAACTGAAAAAGAAAGATTATTACACATATAATTAGCACTAGAAGCGTGGCAACTGAAGGTTGACACGTGCAGTGTGAAAACTGAAAGTTTGTCAGAAGCAATAAATTTCGCTACACTCTGACTTAATTTAGCAAAAGAATTAATAAAACAGGAAAATCGAAAGTTAATTTAGTGACTAAAGTTAATAGTGAGCTTTCTTTCTGAAGCACATCGAAATTCAGTAAAATACGGTTAGTCTTGGACTACCTCAACAATCATTTCAAAAGCTACTTGAATCTACGCAATTTAGAAATAAGAGATTTAACTTTGAACTTGAATTAAATGATTCTGAACAATTAACAATAGTAAAATTTAGTACGTACCAAGCTGAGCTGCAGTCACAGGTAAGCTAAAATACGGTAACAAAACTCGCACTCTTAATTTGTGCTTGTGTAATCTGAATATTGTAGCCAGCTATGAATACTTTAACTGAACTTTGAAATTAAAGTAGTGAAGTGGAATGATGCTGGCGTTTGAATTTAAACGACACTTGGGTTCATTCCGGAAAAGGAAGGGACCCTACTTGGTAATGCAATTGGGACAATGAGCAACAAAGGTTCATGCTAAGTAGCTGTAATTTTGTGATGCAACAATTCTAAAAGTTTGAAAAGCTGAGGTCTGCCATACAGTTCTAAAACTTTACGTGCTTCCAGTCTTCCTTGTTGGTTGATTGAAGGTTTGAAGCCGTCGATCGAGGAGGTGGCGACAGTCACTCATTGTCGGCCGTCGCTGTTGCAGAAGCTGGATGTTGGCGCGCCTTCTTCTCGACACGGTCACCAGACGAAACGGGCTCTTGATGTGCGCCAGCTAATGCTTCCCGTCCGCGACACCATGTCAGAAACTATCATCGCAAGTCGAGCGCAATTACATGCTGCCAAACCCCGAAAGCGCGGCAACTCGCGGGAGCTTCACACAACACACCTGCTCCACTCGCTACTCCAGCCAGACTCCCTCTCTGCCCGCGCTCCACGCGGCAGAGTTAACACTACCAAAGATCCTACACACTTTGATTCTTCACACGACCTATCGATGTAATCGTTCGATAGCAGTTTTCCCTAGGCAAGACACAGCGTAAAAATACAAATAATATTTACGAAACAAACCAATTATACATCGATATAAATGCATAAATATATATATACATACAAATAGTAAAACAATTACAATATGTAAAGTCACAGAAATGTCATATATTCAGGTAACAAAAATAAGGAATACAAATTTATAGTACAATAGATGGAAATAGGAGGATATGCATTTCCGGTGTTACAAGCCACAGCAGAGCGACTACTTAGCGCTGCATCGTCTGCTTCTGGCGAGTCCACACCAGCCCGTCTTCAGGGAACATTCTCATGGAACAGGAACTGTTTACTGTACAGCCATTAGCTTCCGTAATAGTAGTTGAACTTCAGGATCTGCTGCCAGAGCCAACTTGTACTGCGACACCCTGCTAAACCCGCTTGACAGGACAAGTAGTTTAAGTTGTGGAAAGGGGCCAAAATAAGCGGCTGTCAGTTACACTCGAACATACAACCTTTTATTTGACAAAACGTTGCAAGAGCCAAACAAATTTTTAAAAAATCACAGCTTTAGTTTTGGAACTTAATTAGCGGCTGAATGCACTGTACCATCTCATGCCTTAAGGGCTGTTGTTGTTGTGGTCTTCAGTCCAGAGACTGGTTTGATGCAGCTCTCCATGCTACTCTATCCTGTGCAAGCTTCTTCATCTCCCAGTACCTACTGCAACCTACATCCTTCTTAATCTGTTTATTGTATTCATCTCTTGGTCTCCCTCTACGATTTTTACCCTCCACACTGCCCTCCAATACCAAATTGGTGATCACTTGATGCCTCAGAATATGACCTACCAACCGATCCCTTCTTCTAGTCAAGTTGTGCCACAAATTTCTCTTCTCTCTAATTCTGTTCAATACCTCCTCATTAGTTATGTGATCTACCCATCTGCCTTAAGGGCAAGACCACTTTAATTTAAAAACGGCTGAAAGTCAGTAACTTAAAGCTCAGTCAAAATCAAAAATTTAAAAAGCAAAGCCTTATCTTAAAACAGTTCTTCAATTAGGCAGAAGGCCCAAAGAATCTGACACTTTAAGAGCAAACAACTTAAATTCAAAATCGGCTGAAGGCCCAACACTTAAGACTCAATAACATTAATTTTAAAAGTGCCAAAGGCTTTACGTAAAACAGTTCTTAAATTAGGATGAAGGCCCAAACCATGTGACGCCGTAAGGGCAAAACAACCTAAATCTAAAAATCGTCTAGAAGGCATACAAGAGTTCAAACAACAAGAACAAACAAGAAAAGGTAGTACACCCAAGGGCGCTCAGAAGTTCTGAGGGTCGGCCTGGAATTCAAACACTAACGCTCGCTTAGGTGAGACAGGAAGTCGGCCCAACCATTGTCGATCCGACGGCAAGCCAACCGTCAGACAGTGAACGGACCCACCGACAAGATAACCTCCGCTTCACCCGACCTGCACACAACAGGGAGTTCAATGGAACAACGTAGGAAGTATTGGCGCCGACAACCAATTATACACTCAGCTGCCAATCTACACACTGTGCTGGACAGCGACAACACGATGAGGAAAATACACTGCCTGAATTTACGTCAACGGCCAGGGCAGGTAACCGGAACGTTAACTGCCACAAGTCAGAAGACCCCCCTGGTGCACTCCAATTTAAATAACCAAGTACAGTTAAACTCCACCGGAGGGTGGCTAAAATTTGCCAACTTGAAAACACACGTTGTTACTCGCAGTAATATCCCAACAGCCGACAACAAACTCCAAACGACACAGTGTGAACAGTCGTGACTTGCTGGTAGATTAAGTGAAAACTCAACTTTCGTGTCCAGGGTCGGTGACCCACGAAGCTCGTAGCAATGGGGACAGCCCCACACACTCCGACACAGCATAGAGGCCGCCAGCGGGCCTGGCCAAACAACGCGCCGCGGAGATTTCCTCGCTGCTCCACGCCAACGTGTAACCTCCCCCTCACTTATCGACCTTAATGACAGTGAAAAATTAAACCGCGTGTACCTAATGGAAATTTGGGAAAAGCAATCGTCAGCGAGGTTAATTTGTCGGTAAAGAGGGAGGAAAGGGTTACATCTAAATGCAAGGAAAAATGCTAATGAAACTGGTGGAAATTAATTTTAAAATAGGGGTAAAGTTAATAAACAAAGTAAATGCAAGGAAAAATGCTAATGAAACTGGTGGAAATTAATTTTAAAATAGGGGTAAAGTTAATAAACAAAGTAAATGTGCAGCCGTTACCTTAACAATTAACTAGCGGTAATTAGATATTTGAGATTTGGGGGAAATTACGGTCGCCAGTCCTAAGGACAATTACTATAGTAACTGAAAAAGAAAGATTATTACACATATAATTAGCACTAGAAGTGTGGCAACTGAAGGTTGACAAGTGTAGTGTGAAAACTGAAAGTTTGTCAGAAGTAATCAATTTCGCTACACTCTGACTTAATTTAGCAAAAGAATTAATAAAACCGGAAAATCGAAAGTTAATTTAGTGACTGAAGTTAATAGTGAGCTTTCTTTCTGAAGCACATCGAAATTCAGTAAAATACGGTTAGTCTTGGACTACCTCAACAATCATTTCAAAAACTACTTGAATCTATGCAATTTAGAAATAAGGGATTTAACTTTGAACTTGAATTAAATGATTCTGAACAATTAACAATAGTAAAATTTAGTACGTACCAAGCTGAGCTGCAGTCACAGGTAAACTAAAATACGGTAACAAAACTAGCACTCTTAATTTGTGCTTGTGTAATCTGAATATTGTAGCCAGCTATGAATACTTTAACTGAACTTTGAAATTAAAGCAGTGAAATAGAATAATGTTGCTTTAATGCTGGCATTTGAATTTCAACGACACTCGGGTTCATTCCGGAAAAGGAAGGGACCCTGCTTGGTAATGCAATTGGGACAATGAGCAACAAAGGTTCATGCTAAGTTGCTGTAATTTTGATGCAACAATTTTAAAAGTTTGAAAAGCTGAGGTCTGCCATACAGTTCTAAAACTTTACGTGCTTCCAGTCTTCCTTGTTGGTTGATTGAAGGTTTGAAGCTGTCGATCGAGGAGGTGGTGACAGTCACTCATTGTCGGCCGTCGCTGTTGCAGAAGCTGGATGTTGGCGCGCCTTCTTCTCGACACGGTCACCAGACGAAACTGGCTCTTGATGTGCGCCAGCTAATGCTTCCCGTCCGCGACACCAAGTCAGAAACTATCATCGCAAGTCGAGCGCAATTACATGCTGCCAAACCCCGAAAGCGCGGCAACTCGTGGGAGCGTCACACAACACACCTGCTCCACTGCACTCCTCCAGCCAAACTCCCTCTCTGCCCGCGCTCCACGCGACAGAGTTAACACTACCAAAGATCCTCAACACTTTGGTTCTCCACACGACCTATCGATGTATCCGTTCGATAGCATAGTTTTCCCTAGGCCAGACCCAGCGTATGAATACAAATAATATTCACAAAACAAACAAACATAAATGCATAAATATATATATACAAACAGTAAAACAATTACAATATATAAAGAGACAGAAATGTCATATCTTGAGGTAACAAAGCAAGTAGAAAAAATTATAGTACCATAGATGGAAATGGGAAGATATGCATTTCCAGCGTTACAAACCGACCAACTGCCCAGGCCCGGAAACGGTGAAAGGACCAAATATACGTCGGCCGATGAGACATCCAACCGAACGAGCAACCAACTGTCGTCCCGCTCCAATCTCCCTCCGTCGGACAGTTCATGTGTGTCACCAGCGGTCGGCGAGCACTGGCTGTCGGCGCCTCCAAGCGCTCCGTCGCCGACTTCACTGCTACTGCGTCCCGACTGAACTGCTGGTTCAAAATCTTCAGATGTGTGTGAAATCTTATGCGTCTTAACTGCTGAGGTCATCAGTCCCTAAGCTTACACACTACTTAACCTAAATCACCCTAAGGACAAACACACACACAGCCATGCCCGAGGGAGGACTCGAACCTCCGTCGGGACCAACCGCACAGTCCACGAACTGCTGGTCCATCGTGAACTGAGTGCCAGACACAGGACGAGCCGGAAATACTATCGGTCGCTTCAGAGATGGTACAATAGTGCACTTACCGATACGCGCTGCTGCTGCCGCTCACGGGCAGGTAAGGCAGGAAATTAGTGATGCCAGTAAATGGAATAAGAAAACGAGGCGACAGTACCGTAATAGAAGATGACAAACAATAAATTGGATAAACACAAGCCGTGCACAGCTCATGTACAAAGTTGAGTATTCGTCAATAAATTTGTGTGTTTTGTCACTAATCATTATCATTGCTTCCGAGTTCTCCTCGTCCTCCTCTGATAGTGTTTCCCGCAGCGCACTATAAATAGCTGAGGATGGTGGTGAGTAGAATCTCCGTCCGTGGTTGTATGAAAAGTACGATACAACACCATGGTAAAACTTTTTTCGCCAGTGCTGATCCTGTGCTGTAAGGCGACGTGACTCCTGTTCACATAGCTCAGTCATCCATGACCGGTCTCGTGAGTACGAGAATGAGTTGTGCATGTCCACTGCCCACCACAGGGTCAAATCGTTCAAATGGCTCTGAGCACTATGGGACTTAACTTCTAAGGTCATCAGTCCCCTAGAACTAAGAACTACTTAAACCTAACTAACCTAAGCACATCACACACGTCCATGCCCGAGGCAGGATTCGAACCTGCGACTGTAGCAGTCGCGCGATTCCAGACTGAAGCGCCTAGAACCGCTCGCCACCACAGGCACCAGATCTAAAACTGCTGGTCCACTCTGGAAAGAAGGGCGCGTGATCGCTGTCCACTACGATCATCATTACCTGAACTTATCACTATTTTACAGGGAGACTGGTGTAAGATACCCTTGAAAACCATACAGGACCTGCAGCTATCCATTTCAAGACAACTGGGAGCTGTTTTGAATCCCAACAGGTTTCCTACCCTGCATTTGTCCATTCCCTTTACATACTGTATACACGGTGGGCCACTGATCGTGACCGGGCCAAATATCTCACGAAATAAGCGTCAAACGAAAAACTACAAAGAACGACACTTGTCTAGCTTGAAGGGGGAAACCAGATGGCGCTATGGTTGTCCCGGTAGATGGAGTTGCCATAGGTCAAACGGATAGCAACTGCGTTTTTTTTTTAAATAGGAACCCCCATTTTTCATTACATATTCGTGTAGTACGTAAAGAAATATGAATGTTTTAGTTGGACCACTTCTTTCACTTTGTGACAGATGGCGCTGTAATAGTCACAAACATATGGCTCACAATTTTAGACGAACAGTTGGTAACAGGCAGGTTTTTTAAATTAAAGTACAGAACGTAGGTACGTTTGAACATTTTATTTCGGTTGTTCCAATGTGATACATGCACCTTTGTGAACTTATCATTTCTGAGAACGAATGCTGTTACTGCGTGATTACCTGTAAATACCACTTTAATGCAATAAATGTTCGAAATGATGTCCGTCAACCTCAATGCATTTGGCAATAGGAGTGACGACATTCCTCTCAACAGCGAGTAGTTCGCCTTCCGTAATGTTCGCACATGCATTGACAATGCACTGACGCATGTTGTCAGGCGTTGTCGCTCGATCACGATAGCAAATATCCTTCAACTTTCTCCACAGAAAGAAACCCGGGGACGTCAGATCCGGTGAACGTGCTTCGACGACCAATCCACCTGTCATGAAATGTGCTAGTCAATACCGCTTCAACCGCACGCGAGCTATGTGCCGGACATCCATCATGTTGGAAGTACATCCCCATTCTGTCATGCAGTGAAATATCTTATAGTAACATCAGTAGAATATTACGTAGGAAATCAGCATACATTGTACCATTTAGATTGCCATCGATAAAATGGGGGCCAATTATCCTTCCTCCTATAATGCCGCACCATGCATTAACCCGTCAAGGTCGCTGATGTTTCACTTGTCGCAGCCATCGTGGATTTTCTGTTGCCCAATAGTGCATATTATGCCGGTTTACGTTACCGCTGTTGGTGAATGACGCTTCGTCGCTAAACAGAACGCGTGCAAAAAATCTGTCATCGTCCCGTAATTTCTCTTGCGCCCAGTGGCAGAACTGTACAGGACGTTCAAATTCGTCGCCATTCAATTCCTGATACATAGAAATATGGTACGGGTGTAATCGATGTTGATGTAGCGTTCTCAACACCGACGTTTTTGAGATTCCGGATTCTCGCGCAATTTGTCTGCTACTGATGTGCGGATTAGCCGCGACAGCAGCTAAAACACCTACTTGGGTATGATCATTTGTTGCAGGTCGTGGTTGACGTTTCACATGTGGCTGAACACTTCCTGTTTCCTTAAATAACGTAACTATCCGGCGAAAAGTCCGGTCACTTGGATGATGTCGTCCAGGATACCGATCAGCATACATAGCACACGCCCGTTGGGCATTTTTATCACAACAGCGACACATCAACACAATATCGACCTTTTCCGCAATTGGTAAACGGTCCATTGTAACACGGGTAATGTATCACGAAGCAAATACCGTCCGCACTGGCGGAATGTTACGCGATACCACATACTTATACGTTTGTGACTATTATAGCACCATCTATCACAAAGCGAAAATAGTCCAACTAAAACATTCATATTTCTTTACGTACTACACGATTGTGTAATAAAAAATGGGGGTTCCTATTTTAAAAAAACGCAGTTGATATCCGTTTGACCTACGGCAGCGCCATCTAGCGGGCCAACCATAGCGCCATCTGGTTTCCCCCTTCAAGCTAGACGAGTTTCGTTCTTTGTAGCTTTTCGTTTGATGCTTCTTTCGTGAGATATTTGGACCGGTCACTATCAATGGACCACCCTGTATAAAGAAATATTACACAGCGAAATTCTCGTGCAAAAAACGAATTCGACTGTTGGTTATTTGTGAGAAGGTCGTCGTTATCCCTCACGTAAGAGCAAGAATGCCAATGGAACAACGTTACCATTTGCTGATGTCCTTCTTATCGCTAACAGTCAAACGGAAGTAATATCTGGCGTTCCCTAAGGAAGCGTTATAGCTCTTCCGCTGTTCCTGTTCTATATAAACGATTTAGGAGACAATCTGTTCAGCTCACTTAGATTCTTTGCAAATGATGCTGTCATTTACCTTGTAAAGCCATCAGATGATCAAAACCAATTGCAAAATTATTTAGACCATATATCTGTATGGTACGAAAAGTGGCACAGGACTCTAAATAATGAAAAGAGTGAAGTCACGGACATAAGTATTTATTTTTAGTTTTACCATAAATCACATAAATCACATCAAAATGTGTGAATTCAACGAAGTATTTGGGGATTACAATAACGAATAACTTAAACTGGAACGATCACATAGGAGATGTCACGCGGAAAGCGAACCGAAGACTTAATCGAAAGGATTTTTAGCGTCGGGAAACTCTTAGAACCCAGTTGGGTGGTGGAGGCAGTCTCGTGGTGACGTCAAACTCAAAGGGACGTTTGTCGAACGCGGTCGTTACATACGTAAGAAATGATGCTAAATTACAGTAAAATACTAAAACAATCTGCGATATAACGCACTTGATTAGCGATAATGTCGGGAGACTAAGTCGCGAGTGTACATTGATAATTATTTGGCTGTAATTTGCTTTTTAAGCCAAGTGTTAGATTACTGTGTATTGGGCAACATATGTATACAGTCAAGTCTGGCGTACACTTGGATTAGTACCCAGCAATAAATGTGTGGCATTCGAAAAGTTACTGGGTGACGTTATTGATTAAAGAATATTTAGTTACTTGCCAGATTCCTTCTGGTACAACTTTTTACAACTTGCAGCAGAATCAGCGCCATGAGCCAACGACCTGCGCTATCTGCTGCGATGGAGGGACGAAAATCTATAGAAGATTCTATCTAGGAACTTACGTAGTGACGCTGTATGCTAAGTGTGACGGTCTTGCACTCATCTAGACAGTACTAGAGATGGGGGATCCGCTCGTGAACTGATTCATAGAGTTGAATCTTTCAAAGGCGTGAACAATCAGGATTCAGAAAAAACGAACGGTAGCTCCAAACGTTTCCCACAGCAGAGAGAGAGAGAGAGAGAGAGAGAGAGAGAGACGGAGCATATCAGCAGCGCCTCTGCTGGTCACAGCACAGTGCACGCCACACAACACAGCCGGCGCCGGCCTGTGCCCTGCTTCTACCTTGGCTGCCTGCATTGTGCAGTGCCCCATTGGATTTTGTGTTTCACATATGCCGTGCCGTCTCTGTGCGTCGTCTGCCGCGTGCAGTGTCTGGCGCAGCTTAACTTCGCATCGCACTCTGTCGGCAGTCGTTTCAGTCGCACGTACTGCCCTCTGGGCAGTTGATGCGAGCAACAGGACAGAGAACCACCTAGCGGATAACATAGGAACCACTTGCAACAACCTGCTTGCAAGGGAACGGACGATTTGTCTCGGAGCGGGTGACTGGTGGCCGTTCACCGCTCCCCCCACCCTCGGAACTCGCCCGCTCAACGCTCACCCCACCGTTCTCGACTCTAGCAAAGCAACTCAGGTGTCACTCTGGTCTCTGCAGTCTTAGCTCACGCAGTAATACAGCTCGCGGCTCGACCTGCTTGACTCAGCACCTCTGCATCGGAGTTCGTCTCTACTGGATATTGTTCTTCATAGTAATACTGCTATGTATATTACATTATTATCTTATGTATACATCATTTGTTTTTATTTTATTTTTATTTGTTTAAACTGATCAGATTAGGTCCCTGACGACTCCTCTTACTATAGGATTTTTATTATGGAGACTCGAATTAACGCTTCAATTACGAGGGAACCGATAAACGTATCGCAAAATGTGATACACCAATATTTTCCTTGTTTTATTCTGCGTAAGTCTATATGCAGCACTTAAGTCTTACAGTCAAATTTATATATATTTTTTTCTTATTCTGGTACGGATTTTGCGATTTTAGGCGTCTTCGGAAGGAAACGTTCACTTTAAAAATATATGGCTTGCGATGTATTTGTACGAGGTTAATGAAATTTTAATACATTATAGCCAAATATATTGTTAATGTAAATCTCAAGTTACAACATTTTCCGATCACCCAAAAAACCACGATAGTGCAAAATAAATCAATAATCAAAAACTTTGTCATATTGTGGAAATTTCAATAAACAATACAAAATTCTTACTCATTATCTGTGTTACTTCAAAATAGGATCAAATAAGATCAAAATACAGGTATGGTACTGGAATAAACCAACTTTAAAAGGCAATGTGCCTTCGATTTATTTTCTATTGTGAATGAGTGGTGAGTCATGAAAAAGAGCTAGTTCATTTCAGGGAGTGAACAGTTCTGATCCGATCTCTGAAAAGAACAGTTTTGCCCATCTCTAGACAGTATCCCCTCATGTACGGTCAGTATAGCGCAAATAGACACGCTAAAACACCTTACAACCATACGTTGAGGGCTGCAAGTCCATGTTTTCTCCGACGTTTTTGCTTCTAGTATCGTATATTTGCAAATCTATGAGATTACGCCATTAATTTTGATACATCTTGCATAAGTAAACATTACGCAGTCGGATTCTCATCCAGAAATTGAATTCGAATGTCGGTAACTCGTGAGAAGATTTTGTTATGTCTCACGTAAGAAGAAGAAAATCCCACCTGCATGTGACAGTACTAAAAAGTGCAGCAACATTGCCTACCTCTACTGTGGATTATCGTTCTGCGGTTTTGCTGCTCGCGTTGGTTGTGATCCCATGATAGTCCAGTCAAATGGTGCACAAAATGGGCTTGAAGTGGAAAATTTTGATGTAATTGTTTTTAGTTATATGTTTCATGTTTTTTGCGGTGCTGAACACGAATCTGAAGCTGTCTAACAAAAATTTTCCCCTCAAATATCAGAAAACATCAAGAAACCATAAAAAACGTTTCTTATCGGTTTTCACCTTGTAACTTGCAAAGCAAGCTACACTGAAGCGCCAAAGAAACTGGGTATAGGCATGGGTATTCAAATACAGAGTTACGTAAACGGACAGAATACGGCGCTGCGGTCGGCAACGCCTATTTAAGACAAAAAGTGTCTCGTGCTACAATGGCAGCCTATCAAGATTTAAGTGAGTCTTAACGTGGTGTTATAGTCAGCGCACGAACGATGGGATACAGCACTTTCGAGATAGCGATGAAGTCGCGATTTTCCCGTACGACCATTTCACGAGTGTACCGTAAACATCAGGAATCCCGTAATACATCAAATCTCCGACATCGCTGCGGACGGAAAAAGATCCTTCAAGAACGGGACCAACGACAACTCGAGAGAATCGTTCAACGTGACAGAAGTGCAATCCTTACGCCAACTGCTGCAGATTTCAATGCTGGGCCATAAGAAGCGTCAGCGTGCGAACCGTTCAACGAAACATCATCGATATGGGCTTTTTGGATCCGTAGGCCCACTCGTGATCCCTCGATGACTGCCTGACGCAAAGCTTTACGCCTCGTCTGAGCCTGTCATCACCAACACTGGACTGTTGATGGCTGCCGCGCGGGATTAGCCGAGCGGTCTAAGGCGCTGCAGTCGTGAACAGTGGGGCTGATCCCGGCGGAGGTTCGAGTCCTCCCTCGGGCATGGGTGTGTGTGTTTGTCCTTTGGATAATTTAGGTTAAGTAGTGTGTAAGATTAGGGACTGATGACCTTAGCAGTTAAGTGCCGTAAGATTTCACACACATTTGAACGTTTGTTGATGGCTGGAAACATGTTGCTGGCCGTACAAGTCTAGTTTCAAATTGGATCGAGCGGATAGACGTGTACGGCTATGGAGACAACCTCATTAATGCATGTACCTGCATGTCAGGGAGACTGTTCAAGCCGGTGGAGACTCTGTAATGCTGTGGGGTGTCTGCAGTTGGGGTGATGTGGGACCCCTGATACGTCTAGATACGACTCTGACAGGTGTCACGTACGTAAGCATCGTGTCCGATAACCTGCATCCATTCATGTCCATTTGTGCATTCCGACGGACTTGGACACTTCCAGCAGGGCAATGCGGCACCCCACACGTCCAGAATTCCTACAGAGTGGCTCCAGGAACACTCTTCTGAGTTTAAACACTTCCGCTGGCCACCAATCTCCCCAGGCATGAACATTACTGAGCATATATGGGATGCCTTGCAACGTGCTGTTCAGAAGAGATCTCCACCCTCTCGTACTCTTGCGGATTTATGGACAGCTCTGCAGTCAGACATTAGTCGACTCCATGCCACGTCGTGTTGCTGCACTTCTCAGGGCTCACGGGGGCCCCACACGATATTAGACAGGTGTGTGTGTGTGTGTGTGAAATAGACTTGGCCACTGTTTCTATGTTTCGATACAGTGTATCGATACCTGGAACTGTTTCAGTGTTTCGGAACGGCTATGGTTCACTGTTTCGAAACAGTGGTGTTTCATTCCGCCCTTGTCTCGGATCTCGAGCCAGACACAGAAAGTGTATCGTTGTTTCAAAATAAGACTGTTTCAGTCCACCTGCGCCTGGAACGGACTAATTGTATCGAAACAGTGATGTTTCATTCCGCTCTGTGTCGGACGAGATTCGGGCTCGGCACAGGTACTGAAACACAACATACCACTTCATGAAACACTTTCAAGGGTGTCGAAATCTTTTGACAAGCAATAGCATGAAGCTCAAGATATCCGAAAATAAAGCTTCGTTTCTAGCTGACTGTCCTATTCCGAAATGGCGTAACATCTGCTTTATAAACACTAACCAAACAATAAAACAACGCATACTATTCGCATTCAAAATAATAAATATGTGAATATCATTCAGTTAAATTACACTTTTTTTATAACATACGCTTCTCTGTTCATGTACAGTAATCATATTAAGAAACGCAAGTAAGACTACAACATTTTAAATAAAAAAAGGCGTAGAGTGACAGTTATTAGAAATGTATATAAATTTGATGTAGGTATAATTGCAAGCAATCTGTTTGACGTATCACTGATAGTGTAATGGTGAACGGGAAGCATCGTAAATTCATAGTAACGGTTCCAAACACCTTGAAACACAATTTTTTTCTGTTATATTTTGTTATTTATTCGAATTATTTGGCGTTATTTGTGAGTCTATAGTCACTGTGTCTATTATCCACAATGATTCCCTTTGTGTGCATGGAAATTAGCAGGATGGGTATATTAGCCATACTAATGGAATGTGGGAATCCCAGTAGCATATCTGTTGTTTCTGCAGTTAGTCACACCTCCAGTTCCGTTCGCGGTGGTTCTTCTGTCTTCAGCTAAGCCTTTCCTCAGCCAATTGAAAAGTATGAAAGTCACATGACACAAAAGCAGCGCATTTGCTGCAGGAAATAGGAAACTGCCAAGACGCCTAAGTGATAGTTTCATAGTTTCTGCGATATGATTAGCGCTCTCGCACCTCGTTTGTGTTAATACGGACATACTTATACAGTAGACATTCAAGATGACAAAATGTGTAGGTTTATTAGATTACAAAACAAACTGTTTCACTGTTTCGAAACACCGTATCGAAACATTACATTGTACTGTTTCATTTCTTTCGAAACATTTACGTGTTTCAGTTTGCCCATCTCTAGTATGAAATCTTATGGGACTTAACTACTAAGGTCATCAGTCCCTAAACGTACACACTACTTAACCTAAATTATCCTAAGGACAAACACACACACCCATGCCCGAGGGAGGACTCGAACCTCCGCCGGGATCAGCCGCACAGTCCATGACTGCGTCGCCTAGTCCGCTCGGCTAATCCCGCGCGGCTAGACAGGTGTCCCACTTCTAGTGGCTCTTCAGTGTATAAAAGGGCAGAAGATCGGTGGACCTGCCATTTGTACTCAGGTGAGTAATGTGAAACGATTTCTGATGGGATTGTGGCCGCGCGACATGGATCAACAGATTTTAACACTGTATGGTAGGTAGAGATACATTGGACATTTCATTTTAGAACCTTTGGGAAATTCCACGTTTAGAAAACCACAGCGTCAAGAGCGTGCGGAGAATACCAAATTTCAGGCATTATGTCTCAACACGGACAAAGCAGTGTCCGACGGCATTCACTTCACCACCGTGAAAAGTGGCCTTTTCATAAAGTTGTCAGTGCTAGCATAGTGAAACGTCCCCTTAGAAAAATTTATGAATTACTCTGCTGATAAACGTCATTTCATTTTCAAACAGCTGAACAGAACTGAACGTACTCAGACACTTCGCTCTTTACCTATGCTGATCAACACTAAACTAACACAAAACATTTTTAGCGCAACGGAATCTGACTTTCAAAAATCCCTACAAAAGAATGGCCCCGACTAACAATAACCTATACCTTTCATGAATCTCTTACCTCACAAAAATCTTCGTTACTCGAAGTACTCCAATACAGCGAGCGCCACTACTGCCAACTAAATAAAAGATTCTAACTACTGAAGGCACTAACTACTGATAGGCATAGTTAGCAAATGAAAGATTTTGATAGAGAACAAACAATGTATTTACCTTAATAATGTTCCAAAGTCATCTTATATATATATCAGTTCATGATATCCAATATCACAAATTTACTCTTTCTGATGGACACACGTCCGCTCTCAAAATTCTGCCATCTCTCTCCCCACATCCACCACTGCTGGCGGCTCACCTCCAACTGCGCAACGCTACGCGCTGTTAACATCCAACTGCCCAACACTACAATGGCGAATATTCCAACAATGCCAACCAGCCACAGACTGTACACAGCACAGCCAGTGATTTACATACAGAGCGCTAGGTGATGTTACCAAAAACCTAAACAGCCTACTTACAATAGAAGGAACACGGCGTAATATAACCTCAGAAATCAATGTGTGACGCACTTGTCCATTAGGATAGCGCCGCGAAATTTGGCGTTAATGGGCTATGGTAGAAGACGACCGATGCGAGTGCCTCTCCTGGGGTCGTGACCGCATTGGTTGGACTCCAGACGACTGGAAAACCGTGGCCTGGTCAGATGAGTCCCGATTTGACTCGAGTTGTCATTAAAGTATTGTGCCAGCTGGTGTTTGTTCCATAGTGGTGTGAGCTGTATTTTCGTACAATTCACTGGGTTCTCTGATCCATCTTAATCGATCTTTGACTGGAAATGGTTATGTCTGGTTACTTGGAGACCAATGTAGGCAGTCATGGACTTCTTGTTCCCAAACAACGACAGAATTTTTATGGATGACAGTGCAACATGTCACCAGGCTGCAGTTGTCCACGACGGGTTTGAAGAACAATGTGGACAGTTCGAGCTAAAAATTTAGTTACCCAGATCACCCAAGATGTATCCCATCGAACATCTATGAGACATAATCGAGAGGTCAGTTCTTGCACAAAATGTTGCACCGGCAACACTTTCGAAAGTATGCACGGTTACAGAGGTATCATGGCTCAATAGTTATCCAGGGGACTTCTAACGAGTTGCAGATTCCATGCCATTTCGAGTTGCTGCGCTACGCCGAGAAAAAAAGAGTCCGACACGATATTACAAAGTTTCCCATGACTTTTGTCATGTCAAGGTATGAGGTTCATTCAAGTTCTAAGACCTCCGATTTTTTTTTCTAATTAACTACTCACCCGAAATCGATGAAACTGGCGTTACTTCTCGACGTAGTCGCCCTGCAGACGTACACATTTTTCACAACGCTGACGCCATGATTCCATGGCAGCGGCTAAGGCTTCTTTAAGAGTGTGTTTTGACCACTGGAAAATCGCTGAGGCAATAGCAGCACGGCTGGTGAATGTGCGGCCACGGAGAGTGTCTTTCATTGTTGGAAAAAGCCAAAAGTCACTAGGAGCCAGGTCAGGTGAGTAGGGAGCGTGAGGAATCACTTCAAAGTTGTTATCACGAAGAAACTGTTGCGTAACGTTAGCTCGATGTGCGGGTGCGTTGTCTCTGTGAAACAGCACACGGGCAGCCCTTCCTGGACGTTTTTGTTGCAGTGCAGGAAGGAATTTGTTCTTCAAAACATTTTCGTAGGATCCACCTGTTACCGTAGTGTCCTTTGGAACGCAATGGGTAAGGATTACGCCCTCGCGGTCCCAGAACATGGACACCATCATTTTTTCAGCACTGGCGGTTACCCGAAATTTTTTTGGTGGCGGTGAATCTGTGTGCTTCCATTGAGCTGACTGGCGCTTTGTTTCTGGATTGAAAAATGGCATCCACGTCTCATCCATTGTCACAACCGACGAAAAGAAAGTCCCATTCGTGCTGTCGTTTTGCGTCAACATTGCTCGGCAATGTGCCACACGGGCAGCTGTGTGGTCGACCGTCAGCGTTCGTGGCACACACCTGGATGACACTTTTCGCATTTTCAGGTCGTCATGCAGGATTGTGTGCACAGAACCCACAGAAATGCCAACTCTGGAGGCGATCTGTTCAACAGTCATTCGGCGATCCCCCAAAATAATTCTCTCCACTTTCTCGATCATGTCGTCAGACCGGCTTGTGCGAGCCCGAGGTTGTTTCGGTTTGTTGTCACAACTATGTTCTGCCTTCATTAAACTGTCGCACCCACGAACGCACTTTCGACACATCCATAACTCCATCACCACATGTCTCCTTCAACTGTCGATGAATTTTAATTGGTTTCACACCACGCAAATTCAGAAAACGAAGGATTGCACGCTGTTCAAGTAAACAAAACGTCGCCATTTTAAGTATTTAAAACAGTTCTCATTCTCGCCACTGGCGGTAAAATTCCATCTGCCGTACGGTGCTGCCATCTCTGGGACGTATTGACAATGAACGCGGCCTTGTTTTAAAACAATGCGCATGTTTCTATCTCTTTCCAGTCCGGAGAAAAAAAATCGGAGGCCTTAGAACTGGAATGCACCTCGTATTACGCCTGTGCCGTGTCGAGCGACATATTTGTCTTCCCGCAGCCAGATTGTTATGCTTGGCGGCATGTTGTGTTAGCGCTGTGATATGAAGGGTCTTACATGCAGGTGATTGCCTCTAGAACTGCTGTGGTGGAGCAGAACAGACGAGGGGAGGTCAGGCACCAAGAGGAACCAACAACATCATCTGGGGGCCAGCACGATCGCCGAGGTGTAATGGGCGGAGAAGCCTGTGGCGCGACGCCAGCAGCCGGACTGGCCCAGAGGCTGAGGTGTCTGCAATGGCTGGCTGGGCCTATAGGTCAGTTGTTGCATGGCCAAGAACAAGAAGCCTTCTATTTCACGGCCAGGAATAAGAAGCCTTCTCCAAGGTGGTATGCTGAGGAACTAGCAACAGGAAATCTCTAAATGTCAGTGTAGGACATGGCCAGCATGACAACACAAACAACCCTGCAGAGTTCTTGATGTCTTTTGCAGGGTCAAAGAACTGAGATTCCAGTGGAGGCAGAGAAAAAGGCTTCATTTCAAGAGGGAGACTACATACGTGCTCTAGTAGCTTAAGGTTGAAACTATGTGGTTGAGTGATCCATATAGTTCCTTAAGTATATTGGTTGACTAAAATATTACGCGCAGAAAGACTGTGCATATAGTGTGAAGTATGATGGTTGTTGTGTGATGGCACGTTCGGTATGAAAATGTGTTCTGTAAAGACAAGAGCCATTTTTAATTTGTTAATTATATGCCTGAGAGCGACTAATTTGTATGTTTGTTTTGTAAAGGAGGTGATCTTTTTCTTACGCTGTGAGTACGCCATTTCTGTAAAGAAATTTACCTTGTTATTTTACTCTGTGAAAGTGCTTAATTAAAACGTTTTATTATACAAAAGACTATTGATATACATACATCCATAAAGTTTTGCGTCACCCCGACTCCCACAACTCCTGCAGATAGACGTTGACTATGGATATTGTATCGCAGACACAGTCCCTTTGACTGTTCAGAGATGTCACTAAACCCGCCCAAAGATGTAAACAACCATGCATGAGCAGCGTCTATTAGATGGAGTGGGTACGGCAGCCGATCAGTTTTAGTCACTCTACCAAGAAGCAGGTACACGGCTCGTGTTGTCTGTAGCTCAACCATGCCTAGATGGTCAATACCGCGGTTCGATCGCGTCTGCGTTGTTATTTTTTTTGACAGAAAGGGCCCTCAACAAGGGAAGTGTCCAGGCATCTCGGAGTGAACCAAAGCGATGCTGTTCGGACATAGAGGAGATACAGAGAGACAGGCGTACCTCGCTCAGGCCGCCCTAGGGCTACTACTGCAGTGCGTGACCGCTACCTACAGATTATGGCTCGGAGGAAACCTGACAGCAACGCCACCATGTTGAATAATGCTTTTCGTGCTGCCACAGGACGTAGTGTTACGACTCAAACAGTGAGCAGTAGGCTGCATGATGCGCAACTTCACACCCGACGTCCACATTTGCAACCACGACACCATGCAGCGGGGCCCAACAGCATGCCGAATGGACCGCTCAGGATTGTCATCACGTTCTCTTCCCAGATGAGTGTCGCATATGCCTTCGACGAGACAATCGTCGGAGACGTGTTAGGAAGCAACCCGAATTGCCCAGCGAAGGCAGCAAAGTGGAGATTCCGTGGTGTTTTGGGGTGGCATTATGTGGGGCCGACGTACACCGCTAGTGGTCATGGAAGGCGTCGCAATGGCTGTACGATACGTGAATGCCATCCTCCGACCGACAGCGCAACAATATCGGCAGCATATTGGCGAGCCATTCGTCTTCATGGACGACATTTCGCGCCCCATCGTGCACATCTTGTGAATTACTTCCTTCAGGATAACATCGCTCGACTACAGTGGCCAGCATGTTCTCCAGACATGAACCCTATCGAACATGTCTGGGATAGATTGAAAAGGGCTGCTTATGGACGACGTGACCCGCCAACCACTGTGAGAGATCTACGCCGAATCGCCGTTGAGCAGTGGGACAATCTGGACCTTGATGAACTTGTGGATAATATGCCACGACGAATACAGGCATGCATCAATGCAAGAAGATGTGCTACTGGGTATTAGAGGTACCGGTGTGTACAGCAAACTGGACCACCACCTTTGAAGGTCTCTCTGTATGGTGGTACAACATGCAATGTGTGGTTTTCGTGAGCAATAAAAAGGGCGGAAATGATGTTTATGTTGATATCTATTCCAATTTTCTGTAGAGGTTCCGGAACTCTCGTAACCGAGGTGATGCAAAATTTTTTTTGATGTGTGTATATAGTTCTATAGATAGTTGGTAGTAGCTTATCGTAGTGACTAGCTGGTGATGGAATGAGTCATAGGCTGATGTTTTGCCGCATGCGGTATGGCGATCTTAATTAAGTCATAGAGTTGTATTAGTGTCCTGCAATTAATTACAGACTCTATAATGCTATATTTTCGTCTTTTTCTCTGAGTGGTCAAGGTGCATGTATTGTAAATAATCATCCTGAAGGCATTTAAACTGTTAATTACTTGTCGTGCTCTCTTATAAAACTACACTGAGCTGTAGTGTAATGGATCGTAAATATTGAACAACTTAGATAAATGCGGCGCATAATTAATGCCGCGAGTAGAATAAACTGCCTGCGAGAATTGGATGTTCCGTACTACGGACGCATCTCACTGGAATAAGTAACCAAAGATGTATATTTGAGGACTCGGTGTGAAGCTATTACAGATATCGGACGTGTTTTATGTTGGAGAGATTTTTCTATTGTTGTGCTACGCTATTAAGCTCCATTGTGAATGTTTAGTTAGTCGATGGCACAATAAACAAATTCAAGAAAATAATACACAGTCAGGGTGTGTATTTATCAATTTATAAAAGATTTGACAAACATTCTTTAGATATCACGTGACGTAGATCGATCGAAAAATGGTTCAAATGGCTCTGAGCACTATGGGACTTAACATCTGTGGTCATCAGTCCCCTAGAACTTAGAACTACTTAAACCTAACTAACCTAAGGACATCACACACATCCATGCCCGAGGCAGGATTCGAACCTGCGACCGTAGCAGTCGCGCGGTTCCGGACTGAGCGCCTAGAACCGCTAGACCACCGCGGCCGGCTAGATCGATCGGAGTTGCAGTGTGGAATGATAGTGCGAGCCTGCTTCTTTTCGTGGTCAATATTCTTCGACTGAATATCTCAGAATCAATAAACTTTTCATTGATAGAGAAGTTAGGCACGTCAGTCCATACCCATCATACAACATGGCACCTAGTTGTGCTGAACGATTTTCGTAGCGAAATAAACATATTAGAGATTTCAGGGGGAGCAGATCCGACGAGGAGTATCAGCGAGACATACATCTAGCTCTCCTGTTGTATTTAAAACCAAAGACTTATATTCTTCAGCTTTTAAAACATTGAAGCTAAAACCTAAATAAAACCACTGGAAATCATAACTAAAAATACCAAAAATAAATAAGAAGCAAAGAATTTTCTTAAGCAAATTTCTTAAATAAATAAATTAATTAAATTAAAATATAATAAAATAGGAACATAAAATAATCTGAAACGTTAGTAGAATTAGTTCTTAAAAATTAGTTTTCCATAGGTACTAGCAGCCCTGCTGTTTAGAGGACGCCATTGTTCCTATGGACTTCAGTCCGAAGACTCCTTTCAGGCTGCTCTCCATGAAGAGGTTGCGACCGAACCGCCGAATCTTTCCATCAGTAAATGGGGTATGTTCTCAACTGACTCGGTTGTTTTAATCCCCTCCACTGACGGAATGACCCGCTTCCTAATTCCGTATGTATAAAACTAATACGGACTTGTAGCTGTCACGCCTTTGCGCTTACTGCTACGTATTTTAACTGTAAATAGCTCAGTCCTAATGGTAAGAGGTAGTAGTGAACTCACGTTGTTAATATTTGAATACAGCACAGCTGCCACAAGCTCAGCTCACTTTTACTCCACTCCTACCCTCGCCATTGCACCACATTAACTAGGTGCTACGTGGACCTTGCTAAATTCACTTGCGTATACATTTTTGACCGTTACTCGCCAGTATTTACTTAATGATTAGTACACTCCAAACCAGACTATTTCCCTAAGAGCTGTGATGATTGAACGGGTTCGATCCACGGCCTACAGTGCCCTACAGTTCACACGGTAACACTGCCTACCTGACCCACTTAATTTGGTAGTGAGCTTATGTATCCAATCACCACTGCTAGCAGCAGTGGATAATCCTATCAGCACGACGAGAGCAGCAGACGTACCGTCGAATCCTCCTGAAAATACTTATAACTACGGTCGCCAGCTCTGAAGGAGCAAAAGAATAAATCAATTTTTGGCTCGTTTCAAAGTGAAATGGCTTGAGTTGAATTTAAACTTAATTCTGAATATTACTATTTCTGATCATTCTAGATGATTCTACAAAGCAAATACTCTCTCAATTTCTGTGAGTTGGCTTGGTAATTACTACCAAGACAGTTTATGCAACTTGGGTTAACAAATTTCTATCCTTCAACTTATTTAATGATTTTGGATATTACTCTTTGGACAATTGATACAGAATTAGTTAAGTGACTTTACTTGAAAGGTTACCCAGAAAAATTTAAGTAACTATAAATAGGCGACTCATTCTGGTGTGACCATTGCTCTTTTCAACATTCTTATACGCTAAAGTATTCTACAACCAAAAGAATTGTAAATGAAAGAGGCGATGGTGGCCTCAGTCTGATTTTACTATACTATGTTTGAGGTTACTACACTTTACAATGAACAACATGCATCGTAATTTTACTCATTACTATATTCTGTCCTCTGCACTTGCATAAAAGAAAACTGGTATTCTCCTTTTACATGTATACAAAGTTCGACTTAACAATTGCAAGCAGTCTTGCCTTGGGTAGACGTGTCGGTGCTGGTGGTGAGATGCATGTGGCTAACGCAGCTCTTCACGCCTCATGCCCTTAATGGCGGCTGGAACTACGAGCTGTAGCACTCGTATAAGCTACTGCACGTCCGCCATAAAATCTGGGCGCAGGAACTCTTACAATCAGCCCCAGTGGCATAGAGCCGGCTTCAACGACCATTCGTCGCGTTTTACTCCAAAAACGGCGACGATATTCGCCTCTTCTCTGTTGCACAATCACTTTTGCATGAGCACAGTTACGCACGTCCGATCACGTCAACACTCCCCAGGCCATTCCATTGTTCAGTCCCTGTGTCTCCAGCTACCTCTAGCTACACTCGTATCACCAAGAGTGGGGGCGTTCCCCTACCACCTTTTTACCGAAATCATTTAGTATTTAAGAATATTTATATTTATTACCCTGGAGTTCATACCAGTCATAATGATTTACTACTAGCGCTTTACAACATTAAATTATACAGTAATAACTTATAATTACCAAGAAAAAGAATACATTTGACTCCGAGAGCTTAGTGCATTGCCTGACAGGTAGCGCTAATTCCCAGTTTCGCCAATAGATGGCATCAGGGTGCACTCCCTGGCAGTCTCACACAAGCGCGCCCGTTTCCGACGCGCGGGCTCCAAATTACTGTCAGCCCACCATTGTTTCAGTTCCGTTACACATGCCCCACTTCTTATTGAAGGATCTTATAGTGATAATTCAATAAGAAGTCTCTCCTATAATGGATCTGAAATGTTCGTTAAGCTTTTTTACCAAGGGTTTTCCCTTTCTTACTGATACACCTCGATACTTATATTACATATTTAAAATTAAACACCAATTCTTTCTCTCTTTCCTGCTAAACATTACATAAATGATTTACATACATTCTTTCCAATTTTCTTACTTCTAAACACAGTACACTTTAAACATCTTTTTTACAAAGTTTTAAATACACTTCTTTTATCTCAGGCAAGTAAAACACACGTTATGCGCCTATTACTTTGTAGCCCGTCCTTTTCACTTTACCTCCTCACTTTTCTACCTCTTCCACAACACTTATTTACACATCTATTAAGGCTTTCTTAGAAGCTCAGTCGTTCCCAGTCTGTTTAGTCTCTACTTAAACTAGAAGTTTCATTAGAATACTGCAATATATTTTAGTGAGCATTTACCTTTCACATAGAACAAAAGAAACAAAACTATTTACATATTGGATTAATATTTATTTATATATTTATTTTCAATCTGGTAGAATTTGTGGTTCATACCTTTTGACATCCACTATGTTTCTTACTCCCAGGCGTTTGCCTGTTAATGGGTACTCTAAATAATAAGCATTCACATTGGGTATGGACACTATTTTAAATGGTCCATTATATATATATATTCAAATTTGCTGATCTCATTATTAATTTCACTTGACTTTTCATGTGTTTTTACAAGAACGAGATCACCTATTTTGAATTTAGGATTCCTTACTTTTTCGTCGTGACGACGAACTTTCGCATCTGCTTGTTTTCTCATCTTGTCTTTTACTAAGTTCTTTTTACTATCATAATCTAATTCAACTCTATCTGGAAATTCTAGTAGGTCTTCTACTAGACTTTTACTTCTTGTCTTTTTCAGGATTTCTTCTGGAGTAAATCCAGTGCTCTCGTTTGTTAATGAATTCATGATTTCTTCGAATTCACTCATATACATGCCCCACTTCTTGTGGTTACTATGGCAGTACGTCCTAAATAACCGACCTATCTCACGCATATATCTTTCTGCCGGATTGCTTGACGGGTGATAAGCTGAGATATGTACCACCTCTACCTGTTTCTCAGTTATCCCATCCTTCCACATTTTTGAGCAAAACTGAACACCATTATCTGATAGTATTCTCTTTGGCTTCCCTACTTTCACAAAATAATCACACACCATTTTATCATACACAGCTCTGGCAGTAGCTTTTCTCAAGGGATATAGCTTTATATACTTTGAGAAAAGTTCAACTGCTACAGATATGTACACAAAACCCCCCATGGTTTTCGGTAATGGTCCAAAGATATCTACTGCTACTATTTTTAATACTTCATCAGGTTTTGTTGATTGCATGGGCCCTTGATTAGTTGCATTTGTTACTTTCGCCTTTTGGCATAGATCACAAGATCTTATTCTCTGTGCTACCCTTCGTGCCATGTTGTTAAAGGTAATGCAGTCATCTAACTTATCGGTACACTTCCGTGCAACACAATAGCCATATACCAAGTGAACATAATCTATCAGCACTTCAGTGTGTTGTTCCGGCCAACATACTCTCCACTTCCCTGGATTATTTAATCTTTGAAGATACAGTACACCTTTATGTATTTTATATGAAGCCCTTATGTTAGTTGCGTCCGGATTGCCAACCTTGACCTTTACCGACTTGAGTGCATCATCATCACTTTGATATCTTCGCATATTCCGACATATTTCCCTAATTTTTTCTCTTCCTTCCGCTTTTTTGAAGTAATTCACCTCAAAAACATCTTCCCTATTCTTTACACTTTCTAGTGTCTCACATCCTTCCGGTAATCTCGACAAAGCATCCGGTACTGCATGTTCTTTCCCTTTAACATACTTGATCTTTATATCAAATTGTTGTAAAAACAGCGCCCATCTGGTCAACCTGTTATGTAACAATCTGCAGTCCTTCAAAAATATTAAAGCTTTGTGGTCTGTATGGACCACAGTCTTATGTCCCCATAAGAAAAGTTGAAATTTCCTAAAACCCCATACTATAGCTAAAGCCTCCTTCTCTGAAACTGTATAGTTTCTTTCATACTTAGACATGGTTCTACTCGCAAATGCTATTTGTCTATGAGTTTTTTCCCCATCTATCATTACCTCCTGGAATATGGATACTCCCAATCCATAATCTGAACTATCTGTTGCCATGTGGAATGGTTCACACAGGTCAGGGTGCCATAACTTTATGTTTTTAGCCAAATTGTCTTTTAGCTGGTTGAATGCTGTTTCACATTTCTCAGGCCATATATACACACTGTTCTTCTTAAGTAGGTTGTTCAGATGTGGGCTATTGAACACCTGATCATCCACATACTTACGATAAAAGGAACAAAGTCCTATAAACGACTTTAGTTGTTTTTTATTCTTGGGAGCCGGACAATTTCTTATTGCTTTGACTTTATTGGGATCTTTTTCAATTCCCTCTGGTGTTACTATGTGACCTAAAAACTTTATTTCTTTCTTCACAAACTCGCATTTTTTCAGGTTCAGGGTCAATCCTCCTTTAATTAAAGCTTTGAACACCCTGTCGCATAACTCCATGTGCTCTTCCCATGTCCTTGTAGCAATTAACAGATCATCTACATAAACCGTGATTAGCGAACTAAGTTCACTCCCCAAAATTTTTTCTAAAGCCCGAATGAACACTGAAACGGAAGTATTTAGGCCAAATGGTACCACTGTGAAATAGTAGCATTTGCCATTGAATAAAAATGCCGTGTACTTCCTAGACTCCTCACTTAATGGGATTTGCCAGTATCCTGCAGTTAGGTCTAAACTAGTCATGTACTTTGCACCATTAAACTTCTGCAATAAATTATCTATGTTCTCTGGACGATCCAACTCCCTCTTCACTACTTTATTCAGAGTACGAGCATCTATCACTATTCGTACACTTCCATCCTTCTTACCTACTATCACCAATGGGTTATTATATGGGCTAGAACTCCGTTCAATGACCCCACATGAAACCATTTTATCTATTTCTTTTTGAACTGCTTCTTTTTTAGACAAGGGTACATTATATGGTGGTTTAAAGAAAGGTTCATGCTCCTCTACCTCCATGCAGTACTCATAATTTATCACTCGTCCCGGTTTGTCCGAAAATACCTCCTGATTTTCTTTCAGAATTTGCCATAGATCCTCCCTTTGGGCATCAGATAGTCCTTCCGTTTTATCCACTACATTTCGAAGGAGTGTCTCCTTATTTCCATCTTCAACTATCTGCCTCACCAGAAACCAATCGAATTTTTGACCTATTCCTGAATCATGATCATCTCTAAATTCTACCCATCTCAGCTGGTTCTCTTCCATTACTCTAGATGATTCAAATGGTATTTCTAATACCGCGCTATCAACTTTACAAACTATTATCCCTTTGTCACAATCTATAATTACTTTCTGTTTTATTAACCAGTCAATGCCTAAAATGATCTCGGCACTGAGCTCTGGAACTACTAAAAATGCATTCGAAAATAGCTTGTTTTTTATCTTAAATTCCATCATCACTTGATGTTTAACAGGTTTACTACATTTCCCTGTCGCCCCTATCACTTTAACATCCGTTACTGGCATCATGACTACTCCTCGTTGCTCTTTGATCATCTCAAAAAATGCGTGCGAAATAGCACTTATTTGAGCACCCGTATCCAACAATACATATAAATCGTACCCACATACATTAATGGGTAGGATTGTTTGCATCCTATTGTCCTCTTTCATACTTTCTTTATCTTCCCATAATAAATCCTTTTCCACCGCCAAGTCTTGCCATATTATTTTTTCGGTTTTTATACTGACCATTCCATCTGGAGGTTTCTTTCTCCTTTTCATCCTAAATTCTTTCACCACTTTTTCCAATAGCCCTTCGTCTAGGCTCTTTAATGCCATCTCGTTCTCATTCGAATCTGTCATGCCTGAACTCTTGGTTGCGGAATCGGAAACTTCCTCTACTTCTTTTTCTCCCTGGATGCTTTCTGATGATTCTGACGATAATTCCTCCTCCTTAGAAATATGACCTTCTTTGGGTTCAAATAATTCTCGCAAATTATAATCCATTTCCCTACTTTCCCTTTGTTGGATAGTGCATTCGCCACTCTTACTTTCATTATTTTCCCCTACTAATGGAATTCCAATCTCATTCAACTCATTTGCTTCAGTACTACAGGGATCACAACACTCTTTCTCTTGGTTAGATACACTTTCTCTAATTTCTTTAAAAGAATCTTCATCACAGTCATGTACTCTTGCTGTCACTAGGTACACATCATAATCGGTATGGCTCTCTAACACTGTCATATTCGGGTCCAAATTAATCACTTGAGTGGAAGATCTTTCTAATTGTGCTGGCTGGCTTTTGAGCTGATGTACATATTCTGCATACGAGGTAATTTCTGAAGCGGCATGCGTCTCTGAACTATGCCCCTTTTTCTTACCCACCCTTTCCTCTTTAATTACATCTCGATGCGATTCGTCGACTATTCGTACGAACCTTTTACCATAAGTCACATCACTCCTCCCTTGCCCCTGCCTCTCTGCACAGTTGCCATCCCTACCGACAAACAACGCCTTCTCTGACTCTTCCTTCATCAATTCGTCACTCTGACCTCGAATTGTACTTATTTCATTCCCGTGAGCCTTCACATCCGACCGATATTCTTTTTCTACTTCATTTCCCTTAATAATTCCTCCCTGCTCTCTCTCCTCTGTTTGTATCCCTGCATTATACTTCGCAAAGTTTCGTTTATGTAACTGCTCTTCAGGCGAACGACGCACTATCCTACTATAGTACTGACTACTCCGATCTTCCCTATATTTGGGCCATTTCTTTCTTTCCGCGCGCGTTAGGCCCTTGACCTGCGCGGTATTTAGTTTTCCTGATTTTGATAATGCATCCTGTTTCCCTGATAGTGTCCTCTCCCTCGCTGAGAGTTACCTCCTTGACCTCTTCCTCTCATCATGTTAATTTGCGGTTCATTCCTACCACCTTTTACTATTCCATTCTGATTTCTGAAACCTCGAAATTCTCTAGTTTCACGCCACCTATCTTCATTCTCGATGTTTCTAAAAATTCATCGAATGTTCGATGAGTGCCTCCTACATAACGCTTTGAATCGTCAGGTAGCTTTTTCCACAACTCCCACACTATCTCCGATTCTGATCTACGATATTTAAGATACTCCAAACGCTTGAACCATCCTTCACAGTATTCTTTCATGAGCCCACGCCCATGTTCTGGCATTCTGGCGACAACGAATTCTCTCCACAACCTATCTCTCTGTTGTGCGCTCCAGAATTCCTCAAGGAACTTTTCTTTGAAGTCTGTAAACTTCAAATTGTCGATATCCAAATTCAATCCCCAACGTTTAGCATGACCTGCTAAAGCGTCTATTACTAAATTAATTTTTTCTTTATCCGACATGTCTGTTGGGAAGACACGTTCACAATTTTTTATAAAATCCATTGGATGCCATCCACCTTGTTTCTTTTGAGGATCGTATTTTTCCTCCCTACTCAGTATTTCCGATTTTTGCATTACCAATGGGATACCACTACAGTTAAGAAACGTCTGATTCTCAACTTGCTGACTTAACAATTTTGTCTCATTACGCAGTGTATTTTCCTGCTCCTGCACACATGCATCAAAACTCAACATGGTATTGCGCAGTGTTTCAATATCAGCTGCCGTTTCTTTAACAATCTCTTTCTTTACAACTGGTACTATCACCTGTAATTTACTTTCAATTATCGGTTCTAATTTTTCACTAACCAAAGGTTCCACTGATTTCTCTATTCTCTGAATTTCGGTATCAAATCTTTTCTCTATTTCGGTGACTTTTCTCTGAACATTTGTTATTTCAGCCCTAATGCTATTTACTGATTTGTTTACCTCTGTGATACGTTGGCTTTGCGTATTGAAAATATCTAAATTGGCTTTTATTTTACCAGATAGGTTTTCATTCAATTGGGATATATGACTAGCCATTTCTGCTTTCAAACTAGCATTCCCTTCTCGAATTTGCGCCATCATCCTATTCAACAAACTTGTTAATTCCATATCCTCTCCCTTGTGACTTGCATCCACAGATACATTGGGTTCACTTTTCACTACCTTTGGTTTCACTTCCCGTTCCTCCTGTCTTATGTGTGTGGATTCACCTATAAGATTTTCCAACCCTACAACAGTATCTATGGTCCCTAATTCTGGGTCTGACCTTGTAATGTTTTCCTCTTGCTTGTTACTATTCGACTCCATCTTATGCTGCTGTATTTCGTGCCTAATAGAAATGTTTATTAAACCAAGTATTACTTGTTTAACTCCTACTATTGGACTTTCTTTTGCTGCTTTGCAGGTTGTCGTCTTGAACTTACCAATTGTGGTATATTTGTCTACAACAGAATTTTAAATTTAAAATTTTCTTGAAACTACAAGTTTATATAAAACACTTTTATTGCAGCCATTATTCTACAAATTTGGTAATCTTTCCATCAGTAAATGGGGTATGTTCTCAACTGACTCGGTTGTTTTAATCCCCTCCACTGACGGAATGACCCGCTTCCTAATTCCGTATGTATAAAACTAATACGGACTTGTAGCTGTCACGCCTTTGCGCTTACTGCTACGTATTTTAACTGTAAATAGCTCAGTCCTAATGGTAAGAGGTAGTAGTGAACTCACGTTGTTAATATTTGAATACAGCACAGCTGCCACAAGCTCAGCTCACTTTTACTCCACTCCTACCCTCGCCATTGCACCACATTAACTAGGTGCTACGTGGACCTTGCTAAATTCACTTGCGTATACATTTTTGACCGTTACTCGCCAGTATTTACCTAATGATTAGTACACTCCTAACCGGACTATTTCCCTAAGAGCTGTGATGATTGAACGGGTTCGATCCACGGCCTACAGTGCCCTACAGTTCACACGGTAACACTGCCTACCTGACCCACTTAATTTGGTAGTGAGCTTATGTATCCAATCACCACTGCTAGCAGCAGTGGATAATCCTATCAGCACGACGAGAGCAGCAGACTTACCGTCGAATCCTCCTGAAAATACTTATAACTACGGTCGCCAGCTCTGAAGGAGCAAAAGAATAAATCAATTTTTGGCTCGTTTCAAAGTGAAATGGCTTGAGTTGAATTTAAACTTAATTCTGAATATTACTATTTCTGATCATTCTAGATGATTCTACAAAGCAAATACTCTCTCAATTTCTGTGAGTTGGCTTGGTAATTACTACCAAGACAGTTTATGCAACTTGGGTTAACAAATTTCTATCCTTCAACTTATTTAATGATTTTGGATATTACTCTTTGGACAATTGATACAGAATTAGTTAAGTGACTTTACTTGAAAGGTTACCCAGAAAAATTTAAGTAACTATAAATAGGCGACTCATTCTGGTGTGACCATTGCTCTTTTCAACATTCTTATACGCTAAAGTATTCTACAACCAAAAGAATTGTAAATGAAAGAGGCGATGGTGGCCTCAGTCTGATTTTACTATACTATGTTTGAGGTTACTACACTTTACAATGAACAACATGCATCGTAATTTTACTCATTACTATATTCTGTCCTCTGCACTTGCATAAAAGAAAACTGGTATTCTCCTTTTACATGTATACAAAGTTCGACTTAACAATTGCAAGCAGTCTTGCCTTGGGTAGACGTGTCGGTGCTGGTGGTGAGATGCATGTGGCTAACGCAGCTCTTCACGCCTCATGCCCTTAATGGCGGCTGGAACTACGAGCTGTAGCACTCGTATAAGCTACTGCACGTCCGCCATAAAATCTGGGCGCAGGAACTCTTACAATCAGCCCCAGTGGCATAGAGCCGGCTTCAACGACCATTCGTCGCGTTTTACTCCAAAAACGGCGACGATATTCGCCTCTTCTCTGTTGCACAATCACTTTTGCATGAGCACAGTTACGCACGTCCGATCACGTCAACACTCCCCAGGCCATTCCATTGTTCAGTCCCTGTGTCTCCAGCTACCTCTAGCTACACTCGTATCACCAAGAGTGGGGGCGTTCCCCTACCACCTTTTTACCGAAATCATTTAGTATTTAAGAATATTTATATTTATTACCCTGGAGTTCATACCAGTCATAATGATTTACTACTAGCGCTTTACAACATTAAATTATACAGTAATAACTTATAATTACCAAGAAAAAGAATACATTTGACTCCGAGAGCTTAGTGCATTGCCTGACAGGTAGCGCTAATTCCCAGTTTCGCCAATAGATGGCATCAGGGTGCACTCCCTGGCAGTCTCACACAAGCGCGCCCGTTTCCGACGCGCGGGCTCCAAATTACTGTCAGCCCACCATCATTTCAGTTAACATCTGAGGTCATCAGTCCCCTATAACTTAGAACTACTTAAGCCTAACTAACCTAAGGACATCACACACATCCATGCCCGAGGCAGGATTCGAACCTGCGACCGTAGCGGTCGCGCGGTTCCACATTGAAGCGCCTAGAACTGCTCGGTCAAAGCAGGCGGCATGGAGACACAGATGAGGTGCGAGGACAGGAAAAGATGCAGAGACTTAAATTCCATCCAGGCCTAGACAGTGACTGTAAACTATAGATGATGATGATGATGAGTACCTTAATGTTTGCAGACGACCTCTGACAATGACTTAAAGGAAGCAGCTGGCAGCGTAACCTAGTCTTAATATACAACTGTGAAATTTTACTTTAGGAGAAAAGTAGTAATGAGATAAAAATGTGTTTAGATGGCACCTGTCCCGAATATATATCAAATTATCTCGACTGCAGTACCGCATACGCATATCTTGGCACATGTTATCCAGTAACGTAAGTTGATTGCTAACTTGATGCTGCATTTGTTGAGTGCTGGTAATAAAATGCAGTACGAATATCTGGAGCCTTTTAAAGACAAACCATTGATTTTGGAGTGACGTAAAGTGGAACCATCACATCCACCCACGAAAGAGGTAGCTGACAAAAATCTCGTTCGGTCAATTGTTGAGTAGGCTAATGCTGAACACTTCGAGCCCGTACCACGTAGTATCAATAGAGGGGATAGAGAACACCCAAAGAACATTGGCATGTTGGTCATGGCTTCGTGCAACACCGTTCACAGAGCCTCATCAAACTCCAGTGGCAAACGCCGCAACAAAGGCGTTATTCGCCATACAGGGGTTCACTGCTCAAATTGCGAGAGCGTGCGTTTCAAGAGGTGTAAGGAACGTAATACTTCGCCAAATACGTTTCTCTCGAGATGACCACGATGACAAAATTAGAGAAAATCGGGCTCATACGGGTCTTTGCCATCAGTCGTTCTTCCAGATCTACATATATAGGGTGTCCCTCCTGTGAGTAATTAGGTTCGTTTTGGTTCAAATGGCTCTGAGCAGTATGGTACTTAACATCTGAGGTCATCAGTCCACTAGAACTTAGAACTACTTAAGCCTAACTAACCTAAGGACAACACACATCCATGCCCGAGGCAGGACTCGAACCTGCGACCGTAGCGGTCGCGCGGCTCCAGACTGTAGTGCCTAGAACCGCTCGGCCACAACGGCCGGCTAGGATCGTTTTCTCTGAAGTTTAGGTAGATATTCGAAGTTTCGTTTTTGGAATGTGTAGCTGGACTCAGCCCAAACAAATACTATTCATCACGTCTCTCATGCGACACCAGACGGAAGCATCAGTTTTTTTTTTTTTTCCATTACGAACAAAATGGTTTTTAAGGAAGAATTTGACATTGTCATTAGTCTAGTGTGATATTCGTTTTGTCGATATTTATTAACAGGGACATTAAAACGAATGAATAACCAACCACTCGCGCTTCACCGTGGTCTGCACTGACTGCAACCGCCATGCAGCACCGCTGCTCAATCGCTGTTGGAGAACTGGTTATTCTCCGTGTTTTACTGTCCATGTTAACACATATCTATGAAACAAATGTCGCACTACACTAAGTTGGGACCGCTCTATAGATCGGGCACGCTAAATTCAGCTTTAAAATTACTTTTATTGTAACGGGAAACAAATACAGTAGATGCAAAAGGGAAAATATCAACTCTGTTATACTTCTCATTGCTAACTGGTGGACTGTTTCGTTGTCTTTGAGTCCGAAATGCCCTTTGACTCAGGGAAGTTACACTCTTTTGTATTGTTTGAAACATGATAAATCAGATCCTGCATCGAGGAAATAATTTTTGGTTGCAGGTTAAAACCAGTGAAAAAGGTCGTACAAGACTCCTTCGTTTTACAACAGACAACGTGCGTATTTGGAAGCGAGCATCAAAATTTTACACACAGCTAAAATTCGTGCATTGGAATAGGTGATCGACACTTTGAATAGTTGCTGTTAGTTGGAGTTGTTGTTACAAGGTGCAAGTTCTTTGCATAAACTAATTATTCATTTCCGACCATCAGATTCTATCTCAAAGTACTCAGTATGAGAACCTTTACAATGCACCTACATACTTTCGACGCTAAAGATTTGAGATACCTTGAATATGAACACTGTTACGCCCTATTTAAGTTGTACACAGGTTATATACTGGGCTATTACAAATGATTGAAGCGATTTCATAAATTCACTGTAGCTCCATTCATTGACATATGGTCACGACAGACTACAGATACGTAGAAAAACTCATAAAGTTTTGTTCGGCTGAAGCCGCACTTCAGGTTTCTGCGGCCAGAGCGCTCGAGAGCGCAGTGAGACAAAATGGCGACAGGAGCCGAGAAAGCGTATGTCGTGCTTGAAATGCACTCACATCAGTCAGTCATAACAGTGCAACGACACTTCAGGACGAAGTTCAACAAAGATCCACCAACTGCTAACTCCATTCGGCGATGGTATGCGCAGTTTAAAGCTTCTGGATGTCTCTGTAAGGGGAAATCAACGGGTCGGCCTGCAGTGAGCGAAGAAACGGTTGAACGCGTGCGGGCAAGTTTCACGCGTAGCCCGCGGAAGTCGACGAATAAAGCAAGCAGGGAGCTAAACGTACCACAGCCGACGGTTTGGAAAATCTTACGGAAAAGGCTAAAGCAGAAGCCTTGCCGTTTACAATTGCTACAAGCCCTGACACCCGATGACAAAGTCAAACGCTTTGAATTTTCGGCGCGGTTGCAACAGCTCATGGAAGAGGATGCGTTCAGTGCGAAACTTGTTTTCAGTGATGAAGCAACCTTTTTTCTTAATGCTGAAGTGAACAGACACAATGTGCGAATCTGGGCGGTAGAGAATCCTCACGCATTCGTGCAGCAAATTCGCAATTCACCAAAAGTTAACGTGTTTTGTGCAATCTCACGGTTTAAAGTTTACGGCCCCTTTTTCTTCTGCGAAAAAAAACATTACAGGACACGTGTATCTGGACATGCTGGAAAATTGGCTCATGCCACAACTGGAGGCCGACAGCGCCAACTTCATCTTTCAACCGGATGGTGCTCCACCGCACTTCCATCATGATGTTCGGCATTTCTTAAACATGAGATGGGAAAACCGATAAATCGGTCGTGGTGGAGATCATGATCAGCAATTCATGTCATGGCCTCCACGCTCTCCCGACTTAACACCATGCGATTTCTTTCTGTGGTGTTATGTGAAAGATTCAGTGTTTAAACCTCCTCTACCAAGAAACGTGCCAGAACTGCGAGCTCGCATCAACGATGCTTTCGAACTCATTGATGGGGACATGCTGCGCCGAGTGTGGGAGGAACTTGATTATCGGCTTGATGTCTGCCGAATCACTAAAGGGGCACATATCGAACATTTGTGAATGCCTAAAAAAACTTTTTGAGTTTTTGTATGTGTGTGCAAAGCATTGTGAAAATATCTCAAATAATAAAGTTATTGTAGAGCTGTGAAACCGCTTCAATCATTCGTAATAACCCTGTAGTTATTGCACCAGCTGAAGTTACCATTAACATGTTCAACATTTGCCAGAGGTTGTTTATGTCAACTTTGTAGAGAACTGTAATGAGACTGAAGTGCGAATGTTCATTTTCTGCTATTTTTCGTTCGATTACGTCTCTGTGTGCCTTTGATGGGGAACGCTACATCCATGACAGTCCACAGAAGTACTTATACACCTGTGTTATTTGTGCAAGTGAGTAGATGAATTTTTCCTAAGAATATCGAGCATGCTGCTCTAGAAAAAGAGCTGATATGAGAGCTATCATGCAAACGGTGCCTTGTTTGGCCATCTTAGCAGTGCACTCAAGTCACAAGCACAGTTCACTAATCACACATTCCCACTCTTTCTCACTATAATCGGTGACAAACCTAAACCACAACAAGACATGTGATGCTTTTACTCTGTAAAATGCCGCCACTGCTACTCATCCTCCTCGCAGCTGCATCATTAGGGGACTCAAGAAAATTTCTCTCGGAAGTTGTAAAAAAAAAAGAAGAAAGAAATCAGTAAATGTCTTGGAAATACACTGATTTTTGTTTTATTTCTATTTGTTCCTTTTTTTTATTTCGTCTTTTTTCATGGATTAAGCTAAGTGTCTTGTTATGATTTGTATTTCTTATTGATGATTTGGGCCTAGTTATCTTTTCTTGGGTAAATTCATTTGACTTTATTTCTCTGCGTCATGTGGCACTTGGTTTGGATTCAGCATTTATAATTGATTGATTGAACTGGGCTTGTAAAAAGAAGAACATGCATGTGTCATTCAATGATAAAATACACTCCTGGAAATGGAAAAAAGAACACATTGACACCGGTGTGTCAGACCCACCATACTTGCTCCGGACACTGCGAGAGGGCTGTACAAGCAATGATCACACGCACGGCACAGCGGACACACCAGGAACCGCGGTGTTGGCCGTCGAATGGCGCTAGCTGCGCAGCATTTGTGCACCGCCGCCGTCAGTGTCAGCCAGTTTGCCGTGGCATACGGAGCTCCATCGCAGTCTTTAACACTGGTAGCATGCCGCGACAGCGTGGACGTGAACCGTATGTGCAGTTGACGGACTTTGAGCGAGGGCGTATAGTGGGCATGCGGGAGGCCGGGTGGACGTACCGCCGAATTGCTCAACACGTGGGGCGTGAGGTCTCCACAGTACATCGATGTTGTCGCCAGTGGTCGGCGGAAGGTGCACGTGCCCGTCGACCTTGGACCGGACCGCAGCGACGCACGGATGCACGCCAAGACCGTAGGATCCTACGCAGTGCCGTAGGGGACCGCACCGCCACTTCCCAGCAAATTAGGGACACTGTTGCTCCTGGGGTATCGGCGAGGACCATTCGCAACCGTCTCCATGAAGCTGGGCTACGGTCCCGCACACCGTTAGGCCGTCTTCCGCTCACGCCCCAACATCGTGCAGCCCGCCTCCAGTGGTGTCGCGACAGGCGTGAATGGAGGGACGAATGGAGACGTGTCGTCTTCAGCGATGAGAGTCGCTTCTGCCTTGGTGCCAATGATGGTCGTATGCGTGTTTGGCGCCGTGCAGGTGAGCGCCACAATCAGGACTGCATACGACCGAGGCACACAGGGCCAACACCCAGCATCATGGTGTGGGGAGCGATCTCCTACACTGGCC
The DNA here is from genome assembly GCF_023864275.1 of Schistocerca cancellata. Taxonomy (NCBI): domain Eukaryota; kingdom Metazoa; phylum Arthropoda; class Insecta; order Orthoptera; family Acrididae; genus Schistocerca; species Schistocerca cancellata. The sequence continues at coordinate 21,109,585 of NC_064628.1, read as the reverse complement.
GTACACCACTGGTGATCGTCGAGGGGACACTGAATAGTGCACGGTACATCCAAACCGTCATCGAACCCATCGTTCTACCATTCCTAGACCGGCAAGGGAACTTGCTGTTCCAACAGGACAATGCACGTCCGCATGTATCCCGTGCCACCCAACGTGCTCTAGAAGGTGTAAGTCAACTACCCTGGCCAGCAAGGCCTCCGGATCTGTCCCCCATTGAGCATGTTTGGGACTGGATGAAGCGTCGTCTCACGCGGTCTGCACGTCCAGCACGAACGCTGGTCCAACTGAGGCGCCAGGTGGAAATGACATGGCAAGCCGTTCCACAGGACTACATCCAGCATCTGTACGATCGTCTCCATGGGAGAATAGCAGCCTGCATTGCTGCGAAAGGTGGATATACACTGTACTAGTGCCGACATTGTGCATGCTCTGTTGCCTGTGTCTATGTGCCTGTGGTTCTGTCAGTGTGATCATGTGATGTATCTGACCCCAGGAATGTGTCAATAAAGTTTCCCCTTCCTGGGACAATGAATTCACAGTGTTCTTATTTCAATTTCCAGGAGTGTAATATGAATGCTATAGTAAATAAGGAGTATTCAAGTGTAACAGTATGGCACCACATTGGGCATCAAAAACGTAATAAATGACATTACTAAAATAGGGAAAATGTGTAACAACGATTATGTGTGCAAGTACTGCACGAGTAACGTGACTTTATTTGAGACCGTCCACGTCTTCGGCATGAAGTCCAGGATGATTAACGATCGTATGAAATGTAATAACGTGTACCCCAGCTAGCTAGAATGGCGGAGGCGCCAGAGATTCTAGCTGTAATTCCCTTCGAGAATCACTTAGGCAACTGACTACCGGTTAGCGTAACGTTCGCTACGTTAAAATTTCGAGAAGTGAATATCAAGTATTATCAGTTCAATGCTGTTCTCTGTCCATATTCTTTATATGGTAATAATTGCAGTGTCTATAACTATCTCTGAAAAACAGTCTTTATATTTCTTTGACTGATTTGTCTGACTTGGGAAAAATGGTGACCTCTGAAATCATTGCCGACCATACGGCGAATTCACTTTTTGGAATAAATAGTTTCAACTTCCAATTCACAATTACGCATCACATCGAAACCGCTAGTGCTGATGGAAAAGGTTCTTACAGATCAGAACTGAAAACGCATAGAATGTGGTAGTTGCCAGAAGTTCATCTGTGAACTGTAATATTATTGGTATTTCCGTCCTACGAAAGCTTTGAGTACCCTTTGAAAGACATTTGTTTTGTATAGTTTACATAACTGTAAAGATGCGCATCTAGCGCGGACGCTAATACATCGATTGCGCAGTCAAAGAAACATTTTAACAGAAGCTGAACTGTCGTTCCGCTTCGATCTAAATAAAAGATGACGGTAGAAAACTTTTGTAGATCTTCAGATTTTAATGTGCTTCTGCTTGTTATGTGAAAACGTAAAGGAGGTCGACTTTAAGTTAAAAAAGTGAAAGGTCTTGCTAGCGTGCAGACAACATTATTAATTAATAAAATTAAGGTAATTCATGTTCGAAACTGTAAATCAGCAAGTTATTGTTATCGGAGGTGTTGAACAGTGCAAGAATTGTCTTCAACGAAAGGAGAAAAGTAGTGACTATAATTTGTGACAAAAAAAACGTGAACCAAGGAGACAGCACAGGACAGGCTGAAATCTGATCGCACCATACTGTTAGAAAAGTAATTATGTAAATTGTATTGTTTATAAATAAGCCCTAATTTTGCTAGTGAGAATTGTTTGAATATATTTAGTGTTTACCAGACTTCTTATTCTGTTCTTTTCCTTTATACTTTTTTATCCTCCATGCCATATTATTTTTATAAATGTCAAACAGCCTTTACTACAGCAGAGAATACTGCGGCATCCTGGTCGTAGACAGAAGGCCGCTCTTTGTCTTCTATACAACTCATAGCTGACCCATTTATTAATGATTTCCTCTGCAAATGCAATTTTATTGTTCACTATTAAAGGTCCCTTAGGTAATTATAAAATTCGTACTAATTACGTAAAGAAATCCGGGTTGTTCTTTTCCAAATAATAGAAGTCTTTGCGTAATCAAAACCTAGCCTCCTTCTGACAACGATCAGGAGCCGACCAGAAGACGGACGTCTTCGACCGCTTTCGTGTCTCCTGTGGCAAAGCAGTGCCAGACTGGAAACACGACATTCTAGTATGAAATACCGATTTAAATTGATATAACTGAAATATATTTAACGTAATAATAATAATAATAATAATTTTTTTATCATACTAGAGAACGCACAGTGAAGCGCAGAACCATTCTGTAGCAACGAGTGCACGGACAATCTGCTTTACTCTTTGGTTTTTATTAATTTTTCTTTATATTTACTTAGATTTTTGTGTTGATTGATGTTCAAGCTTTTAGGAATGAAAAGCTATTGCCTGACTACTTCCTTGGATCTCTTTAGCAGACAGAAATAAGCTGTAGTCGGTTAAAAGAGCATACAGTGAACGTTTCGGGCTTTATGACATAAAACGAGCTATGGCGCTAAGCTTCAATTTGTTTTAGCACCTTTTTTTTTAGTTACCATACTTCTCCTTTTGAATAATTTTTATTGAAATATTATTCTTCACCTTTCTGAAACATTTTGTCAGAAGAAGGGATGAATTAAAACTGTCTGTTAACTGCCCACCGAAATGAGCGAGTGGTTACAATATAGACTATTAGCCATTCGTTGTCAACTCATTCACAATTTCATTGTTGTCTATTCCTCTATGTACTGTGACAGGGACAAAAGAAATTATTCCTTTTCGTTCTGTGTAATAAACCCATTTATCCTTCCAAATATCTACAGGTACGTTTCGTTTAGTTTTATTACTCAACCGACTACGATACACTTCCTGCATCTGACAATATCAAAAACCATTTCGTCTGCTAGTTTAGAAGCGTAGTGCAGTGGATCATACTGTAGAATTCTGGTGTCTCCCTGAAACCTGTTCTTGCCAGCAACTGCAGAGTGACGTCATTCGCGACACGAGGCAGCTGCCGCATCTAACTGTCCCATTTAACTGTCATTTAACAGCCCTGCAACAAAACTAGACCTGCCACAACCGTCATTTTGCGAAGAGACAGACGGGCTGGGTAGTTTCCGGACAAGGCCCGCGGGAACAAGTGAGCGACGGGAACAGGCAGTGCCAACTGGCGGTGTACTGCGGCGTGAGCAGCGAGCGATAAACGAGGGACGCAATCAGACGGAAATTAGCGCGCGCCCCGACACGTGAACACTACCGCTCGATGCACTCCAGGGGCTCGACCTCCATAAAATCGGCACGCTAGTCGTCCAATATGGCGCTCTCCTACCGTCGCAAAGCCTGTCGAGAGTGTGATGTGAAACAATGTCTTACCCCGACAGCCGATATTTATTAGTATGCACCATTTACAGAGAGATTGTACTTTTTCTCAGTAACGGTTTTCTACACTAATTTCGTGAAAATAATCGACAAAAAAGTCATAATAACAGGAGTAGAGACGACAAATGATTAAAAACTTGAATACAAGGTGTTAAGGGGCTCCGGAAAGGCTCAAAATCATGAAAAGTTCAATTTTTACTTTTTTGCGTTTTCTGAATCTGCAGACTATTACCTTTTAATAGATGTATAATTTATTCAATTCCGAAGACTACAACTATTTTTAAATTTTTTTTTAAATGTGTTCTACATGGGCGTGACCCACTGTGGCGCTGTTAAACTGCTGTCAAATGGTGTTATTATTAACGTCCGTGTTCATCAGGTACATTTTAGTGATGTGAGATAAAGTATGTGTTGTGGCTAACCTGTGATGGTTCAATATATATCGCTGGTGTAATTGTCGATTGTTTCATGTTTATTTACTCTGTCGTTATCTCTAAAATATTCGTAATTAATTTTGTTTCTTGAGTCTCTGTTTTGTTGAAGTATAATAATGAGTAAAAGTAAAGTTGCTGTTGCGACTTTCAGTGATGGCAACATTGTAAGGTGCAAGGTATTTAGAAATATGGGAATGAAGATAGGTTCTAACATGGTACGAGCGATGCTTGCTTTAGACAAGGAACGCCTTCGGGCTGCAGACAGGGCTGTAAAGAGTCTAGAAATACAAGCAAGAGTAAACAGGAGGAGGAACAAGAGGAAGCTGGAGGAGGAGTTTGCAGAGGATGAAGATAATCCATCCTATGGACCTGGAATGAACTAAAAAGTTAATCCAATCTTTGTTTGCTCGATTCCCAAATCTTTTATTTTCTCATACTATTTACATGTTTTCTAAGGATCTTCCAAACATATTTGTTTAAAACTTTCGGTAAATGTTACACAGTACCTTCTGCATAATTTAACACAGCCTTTTTCCAAAAAACTGTATATTTTTGAATATATAAATAAAAAATTGCAAAAAAATGTTGTGAATTTTCATTACAACTGAAAAAAAATCATCTTTAATAACTGAACTAAAATTTTGTAAAATCCCTGTGTTAAGTTGTAGCCCATATTCCAATAAATAATCTGTAAAAAGTTCAACTTCCTACCTCAAATACTTTGTGAGGAAAGATGTAATTTATAAGCGTTATTTTAACGTTGCAAGTATAGGGCGTTCCGGAGCCCCTTAATGACCACTGAACAGATATTTTAGTGTTGTGCATGGGCAGTTGAATTTAGTGAAACTAAACTACTAATTGTTGTTGTTTATAGGTCCCCCTAACTCTGACTTCAAAGCATTTCTGCTCAAGCTAGAGAGAGGGTTCTAGATTAACTTTGTAGTAAGTACCATAAATTAGACGTGGCGATTTCAATATAAATTTTTCATATGGTGCTGCACGAAAAAGAATGTTGGTAGCTCTCATAAATTCATATGATCTGATGCAGACTGTGTTTTTTTTCCAACTGAGGTGCAGGGGAACAGTATCACAGCCAAAGACAATATTTTTATTCGTTCTTCATTACTACATGGGCATCATGTTAGCAAAAGGATGAGTGGCCTTTCAGACCATAATGCACAAATTTTATCACTAAAACGCTTTAGTACTCAAAGAAATGTCACATTTAATTAGAAACTATATACGAAAGGTAATCCGACAACAATAGAGAGTTTTTTAAACCTTGACAAGGAACAAGAGTGGCAGGACGTTTGTAGTGCCGATAACATAATAAATATAATTCTTTCCTTAACACATTTCTCATGCTCTTTGAGAGTTGGTTCCCATTAGAACGTTCTAGACAGGGTACTAGCCGTAATAGGCAGCCCAGGTGGCTGACTAGTGGGATAAGGATAGCATGTAGAAAAAAGTGGGAATTATGTCAAAAGTAGCCCATTAGAAACAGTACTGTAAGGTGTTGAAAATTTCTCGAGGATTCAGCCGGTAGCGTCGTCCAAAAAAGGGTCGATATTTGGGTAAGGCGACTTTTTGCCATCTTCAGGCGTTCTTGGAGTCTGATTGATCTCTGATGGATACCGACTTGATACAGTCTCCACCCTTCTCCCGCAGCCTCCGTCTGGGCGCTTCCGAGCGGTCTGCGGCCGGTGGTGGGGGAAGGGCGGTGCTGTGTGGTGGGGGAAGCCCGCAGTCCTTCCACGGCCACGGCGGTTTGCCGAACTCTGCCGTCGTGGTGACTATGCTTCTTCTTCTTCATCTTCATCTTCTTCTTCTTCAGGTGCCTGACAGGAGCAGAATGACGTGTAGACTATCGTTGTGTTTTATTCACACTCAAAGCTGGAACCCAGGCGTTGTTTAACTGGAAACCGCTGTGTTTATTTATTAGTTCGTCATGCAGCCGGATCCCCACTGCCTCTTAATGATACAATCCCAGAAGGTGTTCGATTGTATCTTTAAAGAGGCAGTGGATATCCGGCTGCATGACGAACAAATAAATAAAGACAGCGGTTTCCAGTTAAGCAAAGCCTGGGATCCAGCTTTGAGTATGATTAAAACACAACGACAGTCTAGACGGAAATCCACTCCTGTCAGGACACCTGAAGAAGAAGAAGAAGAAGAAGAAGAAGCATTGTCACCACGACGGCAGAGTTCTGCAAACGGCCGTGGTCGCGGAAGGACTGCGGGCTTCCCCCACCACACGGCACCGCCCTTCCCCCACCACAGGCCGCAGACCGCTCGGAAGCGCCCAGACGGAGGCTGTGGGAGAAGGGTGGAGATTGTATAAAGTCGGTATCCATCAGAGAGCAATCAGACTCCAAGAACTCCTGAAGATGGCAAAAAGTCGCCTTGCCGAAATAACGCGCCTTTTGGACGACGCTACCCGGCTGAATACCCGAGAAATTTTCAAGATTTCTGTACGCCGGGAAAACCTCAGAGATCACACTGTATTGTAAGGTGCTTATAAATGTTATTAGGAAGGCTTAGAGCATGTGGTAGCAAATAGAATAGCTAATTCACAGGATACAATTAAAACCACATGAACAGTTGTGAAGTAAGTGTCTGGTCAGCAGCACAACGTCGACAACATAAAGTCAGTCCACAGTAAAAATATTTTTGTTACTGAAAAACCAGGTATACGTACCGTGTTTAACAATCATTTTCTGAGCATTGCTGGTGAATTAAATAAAAATTTAGTTCTTACAGTGTCTTCTTGGCAAATGCCTTTTTCGAGATTAATGTCTGAAATACTCCTCTGTGATACAGACAAGAGGGAGATTGAATCAATAATTAAATCATTGAAGACTAAGGACTCTCATGGCTATGATGGAGTGCCTAGCAGAATAACAAAATACTTTGCTGCAAATGTTAGCCCTGTATTTAGCCATATTTGTAATTTTTCCTTTAGGAATGGACCGTTTCCTGAACAATTAAAGTACTCAGTAGTAAAGCCGCTTTATAAAAAGGAAGAAAGGGATAACGTAGATAATTTTAGACCTATTCCTATGCCATCAGTGTTTGCTAAAGTTATTGGAAAGGCTGAATATGTAAGGATAATTGATCATTTTATATCACATGATTTGCTATCAAATGTACAGATCGGCTTTAGAAGTTGTTTAACAACTAAAAATACTATATTCTCTTTTCTCTGTGAGGTACTGTTTGGTCTAGAACGCTAGGCATTTGATTGTGTTGATCACAAAATATTGCTCCAGAAGTTGGACCATTACAGAATACGGGGAGTAGCTCACAGTTGCTTCACCTCTTGCTTTAGCAACAGACAGCAAAAGGTCATTATTCACAATGTTGAGAATGACATTGATGTGGGGTCTGAGTGGGTTACGGTCAAGTGGGGAGTACACCAGGAACCAGTGGTGGGGCCACTCCTGTTCCTCATCATCATCATCATCATCATCATCATCATTTAAGACTGATTATGCCTTTCAGCGTTCAGTCTGGAGCATAGCCCCCCTTATACAGTTCCTCCATGATCCCCTATTCAGTGCTAACATTGGTGCCTCTTCTGATGTTAAACCTATTACTTCAAAATCATTCTTAACCGAATCCAGGTACCTTCTCCTCGGTCTGCCCCGACTCCTCCTACCCTCTACTGCTGAATCCGTTCCTTATTTATATAAATGATATGCCCTCTTAATTCTAAAATATTTATTTTTGCTGTTGACACTAGCTTGGAAGTATGTTGTGTGCAACATCGGCTCCGTTTCAAATAGTGCAGTTCATGACCTAAGTTCATGGCTTGTAGAACATAAACTATCGCTAAATCACAGTAAGGCTCACTATTTACAGTTTCTAACATACAATTCAACAAAACCTGACGTTTTAATTTCACAGAATGGGCATATGACGAGTGAAACTGAATAGTTCTAATTTCTAGGTGTTCAGATAGATAGTAAGCTATCGTGGAAAGCCCACGTTCAGGATCTTGTACAAAGACTTAATGTTGCCATTTTTACTATTCGAATGATATCTGAAGTGAGTGGTCTTCGACACGAAAATTAGTCTACTTTGCTTATTTTCATTCGTCTATGTCGTATGGTATTATATTTTGGGGTAACTCTTCCTATTCTAAAAGGATATTTTTGGCTTAGAAAATGGTTCAAATGGCTCTAAGGACTATGGGGCTTACCATCTGAGGTCACCAGTCCCCTAGACTTAGAACTACCTAAACCTAAGTAACCTAAGGACATCACACACATCCATGCCCGAGGCAGGATTCGAACCTGCGACCGTAGCAGTAGCGCCGTTCCGGACTGAAGCGCCTAGAACCACTCGTCCACAACGGCCGGCTTTTTGGCTCAGAAACGGGCGGTTCGGGCAATAAGTTGTATAAGTACACGAACCTCTTGTCGTCCCCTGTTCACGAGTCTGGGTATTTTGGCATTGGCCTCCCAATATATATACATATACCTTACTGTCATTTCTTGTTAACATTATTAGCTTATTCCCAAGAATAAGCAGCTCTCACTCAGTTGATACCGTACTCGGCAGAAATCAAACCTACATTTGGATGCGACTTCCATAAGTCTTGTGCAAAAAGGTGTGCAGTATACTGCTGCATCAATTTTCAATAAGATACCACTAGAATTCAAATATCTTAGCAGTAACCCATACACTTTCAAATCGAAACTGAAGCGTTTTCTCTTGAGTCACTCCTTCTATACTGTCGAGGGCTTCCTTGAAAAAGTAAGCTGATTCTTGTTGTATTGTTGATTGCGTTTACTTTAACTTATGGATTGTCTTTTCTCGGGTTCATATACATTTATTTTTATCTGTTATTACTTTTATGTTGTAATTTCATGTACTGACACGTTCTATGACCTTGGAGATTTGCTCCTCAATTTGGTCCTACGGAACTTGACGTGTAAATAAATAAAAATAAATAATGTTCCACAATAATATTTATTTAATAGTTTGTTATGAACTGGCTTTCGGCTTCTTAGGGCATCGTCACATAACATTGAACAGATAGTCCACACAACACCAAGGAGAGTTCATAGCCGTACAAAGATTGTTGTGCAAAGATACGTGACTGTATCGAAACAAAGCACAAAAAGACTATGAACCAATAAATCTTATATTAAAGTACATTCAAATATTAAATCTATATGTATTATGTGGCTTATACATTCATATAGTTTTAATATTTAAATATTTGAGTATACTGGTAATATAAGAATTATTTTTTTCAGTGGCTCTCTGATTTCAACACCTTCTATGGAGTCTCTGCTGGAAATTCTGTTACCTGTAGGTAAGAACTTTACTATATTAATGATGGTAATACTGTCGTTTCGATACGCTGATGCCAATTATTTCATAGTTTCATGGTATCGTAAGAAACATAGCGAATTTTGTTCGCGAAAATCATAGTCTTACACCATTAGTTTAATGAGAATTTAATTCTATTCAATATCTATGAAGTATACAGGAAAGCAAGGTGTAGTACTAACAAGGGAACCTCCCCATCGCACCCCCTCAGATTTAGTTATAAGTTGGCACAGTGGATAGGTCTTGAAAAACTGAACACAGATCAATCGAGAAAACAGGAAGAAGTTGTGTGGAAGTATGAAAAAAATAAGCAAAATAAAACCAGACACCACACTTGCTAGGTGGTAGCCTTTAAATCGGCCGCGATCCGTTAGTATACGTCGGACCCGCGTGTCGCCACTATCAGTGATTGCAGACCGAGCGCCGCCACACGGCAGGTCTAGTCTAGAGAGACTCCCTAGCACTCGCGCCAGTTGTACAGCCGACTTCGCTAGCGATGGTTCACTGTCTACATAAGCTCTCATTTGCAGAGACTACAGTTTAGCATAGCCTTCAGCTAGGTCATTTGCTACGACCTAGCAAGGCGCCATGTTCAGTTACTATAATCTGAACAGATAATATTGTGACTCATGTACCGTCAAGAGCGACGTTCATCATTAATGGCTTAAAGTTAAGTATCAAACAAATTACGTCCGCTTTCTGAATTCCAATTCCTTATCATGTTCCAGACCTCACGTCAGTATAGTCCTTCCCGTTACCACATTTGTGGTCTTTTAGGGCCTGGGGAAGTCTCCTTCCCCTTGGGGTTTTACCTGCTTCGTGCATTTATGTCTCGCCTGTTTTTGGAATGGGGGACTGATGACCTTAGCTGTTTAGTCCCCCCTTAAACATCCCAACAACCACTCATCCTCACGCCAGCCTGCGTGAGCAAAACGCGTGCATTTCGGCCTCCTCTAGTAACACAGTGTTGGCTCTTCTGCCAACACAACACAAACTGAGTAGTCCATGCGCATGATAGGCAACATCAAGGAGAATGTGAGCACAAGAGTGCCGTGGTCCCGTGGTTAGCGTGAGCAGCTGCGGAATGAGCGGTCCATGGTTCAAGTCTTCCCTCGTGTGAAAAGATTAATTTTTTATTTTCAGACAATTTTAGTGTGGGAGTAGACGTGATTACCATTCCTCCAGGTTGTACACCTCTTGTGCAACCGTTAGATGTATTTTTTTTCGGCAAGTGAAATACTTTGTGAAAAGATTCTATGATTTTGCGAAGCTGCACAGGTACACAGAGCAGTATTGTTTACGTGATCGTGTGTCAATTATCAAAGTTCAAGCACTCACACATAATCAACTTCGCTCTCCAAAATTCCAGGACATGTTCAGATTTGCTTGGACATATGCAGGATTTGACGGTCTACACGCGGAAAAATTTGAAAACGTTAAAAACATATGTTTTGACAGAGCACAGCGAAAACTGTGCGACTGTGAAACTGTTGCATTCATTTGTTGCAGTTTATGTGACAAAGTCTTATGTTTTCATCACTTTTTTGGGAGTGATTATCACATCCACAAGAAAACCTAAATCGGGCAAGGTAGAAGAATCTTTTTACCCATTCGCCAAGTGTACAAGTTAGGTGGGTCGACAACATATTCCTGTCATGTGACGCACATGCCGTCACCAGTGTCGTATAGAATATATCAGATGTGTTTTCCTGTGGAGAAATCGGTTGACCTATGACCTTGCGATCAAATGTTTTCGGTTCCCATTGGAGAGGCACGTCCTTTCGTCTACTAATCGCACGGTTTTGCGGTGCGGGTGCAAAACACAGACACTAAACTTACTACAGTGAACAGAGACGTCCATGAACGAACGGACAGATCATAACTTTGCGAAAATAAAGAAAGTAAACTTTTCACTCGAGGGAAGACTTAAACCAAGGACCTCTCGTTCCGCAGCTGCTCCCGCTAACCACGGGACCACAGCGCTCCTGCGCTTACAATGTCCTTGATTTTGCCTATCTTGCATATGGACTACTCAATTTGTATATTTTGCTTATTTTTTTTCATAGTTCCACACAACTTCTTCCTGTTTTCTCGATTGATCTGTGTTCAGTATTTCAAGGCCTGTCCACGGTGCCAACTTATAACTAAATCTGAGGGGGGTGCGATGGGGAGGGTCTCTTGTAAGAACAATATACCATGTATACCATCTGAAGGTATCCGATTTTAGCAACATTTACCAGTTAACATTGTTTATAGAGCCACTAGTAGCTCACGGTTGCAGTAGAAGCAACACAAAGTGGCTCCAGTCGTAATTGATCGAAGAATGAAGGCAGTATATGGCTATAATGATGTTAAAGATGAGACGATCATTACCATCAGATACGTTATTCCTACAATATTTGGTGGCAGCCAGTAGAGCTACAATAAAGAAACTGCGACATTTTCTAGATCTGTGACATTCAGCAAGTCGAACATTATACAAATGAACACGTTTGTTGGCAAGAAGCTGTACAAAATATTGGTTCATGACACCACTGAAAATAGCTGTCCTTCTATACTTCACTAAGTTACGACATTACCGTATCTGCACACATAGAGTTAATGCAGATCATTGATTACAACTAGCAACATTATGACTTCATATAAAGGGAATTCCAGGAGGAATAGTAAATATTTTCTGGAGTGGTAGTATACCCTAATTCAAATGAAACATTCCGCATAACATGTATCTAAATTTTATTTGCTATTCTGAAGGCAGCTGGAGTAAACTACAGGGACAGAGAAGCTATTTACAACTTGTACAGAAACCAAACGGCAGTTCTAAGAATCGAGAGGCATGAAAGGGAAATAGTGATAGAGAAGAGAGTGAGAGAGTGTTGTAGCCTATCGCCAATATTATTCAATCTGTACTTTGAGCAAGCAGTAAGAAAACAAAATAAAAATTTGCAGTAGGAATTAAAGTTCAAGGAGAAGAACTAAAAACTTTGAGAATTGCCGATGGCATTGTAATTTTGTGAGAGACAGCAAAGGACACAGAACAGCAGTTGAACGGAATGACTCTGTCTTGAAAGGAGGACGCAAGATGAATATCAACAAAAGCAAAAAATTGATAATGGAATGTAGTTGAATTAAATCAGGTGATGCTGAGGGAATTAGACTAGGAAACGAGACACTTTAAGTAGCAGATGAGTTTTTCTAATCAAATTAAGTGATGATGGCCGAAGTAAAGAGGACATAAAATGTAGACTGGCAGTGGCAAGAAAGACATTTCTAAAGAAGAGGAATTTGTTAGCATCGAGAATGGATTTAAGTGTCAGGACGTCTTTTCTGAAAGCATTTGTATGGAGTGTAGCCATTTATGGAAGTGAAACATGGACGATAAACAGTTTAGACAAAAAGAGCATAGAAGGTTTTGAAATGTGCTACTACAGAATAATGCTGAGGATTAGATGGGTAGGTCACATAACTAATGAGGAGACACTAAATAGAACTAGGGAGAGAAGAAATTTGTGGCTCAACTTGAGTGAAAGTAGGAATCGGTTGATAGGACACACTCGGACACATCAAGGTATCATCAGTTTAGTATTGGAGGAAAGTGTGCGGGGCGGGGGGGTAAAGTCGTAGAAGGGAGCGATTGAATACAGTAGGCAGATTCAGAAGTATGGAGGTTGCAGTAGTTACTCGGAGGTGAAGACCCTCGCATAAGACAGAGCGGCATGGAGAGCTGCATCAAACCAGTCATCAAACTGAAGACATCAAAATTAGCAGAGACAAAGAATGTAACCCAAACAGATACACACAGAAATTCTTAAGCGAAAGCAAATTATTAAGTTGAAAGTCAATTTTTATAACTTGCATTTCCTACTTCAATGTACTCTCAAATTCTCTTGGCAACATCATGTTTTCTATGGTCGCCTTGGGGTTCTCCTTTGGGGGGAGACAGTATTCATAATCCATTCGATCAATTCGTCCCTTGGGTTTATTTTTTCTTTCTAGATTTTGAGTTTCAACCACTCTCGGAGACCCGGACCCTGGTGGCCAGGAAACGTGGCTCTTTCTGCCAGTCCATGTTTTGGAGAATGTTAAATTTAAATGATGTGTCATCTGGCAGCCAGAATGTGCAGAGCCCAATTGCGCTGGAAGAACATACTTCCCTCGGCGCCTAAGGAACCTACTAGCTAAACGACTTCTGCCCTATCCACACTCTTTTCATTTGCACATTCAGATGGAATATGACTGCTAAGCCCAGCACCATTCTCACGCAGTTTACTGAAAACACGAGTAGATACACATCAGTCTAGCACTCTGCGGTTAGGAAATACTTTATCGCATTCTCTACAAGCATACAAGCATCGTCGGGGTTTCCATCACATAAAATAAAATAAATATCATATCGGCATACTCAGCATTTGTAAATACGTGCAGCAAGCTTAAACGATGCAATACAATAGGTCAACAAATCACAAAAATTTAGAAGACATTTGCTTTTAGCTGAAAAACATTTATATCACAAACTACTACAGATGAAATTTTGTGATAATTAGCTTTCAAAATAGTGATGTATGGGGCATTCATTTTAACAATGGAAACGCGTCATTTCTCAGTAAAGTTTACTCATAGAACGTTCGATGAATGAATTTACTCATTTCATTATTGTTTATTCATACTATTTGCTCGTTACGTGGACTCAAACACAGAAGATAGCACACCAAGCAAACAATACGCTCAAACCAAATTGCAATCACATACTCAGAAAAGTGAAGTAAACACTAGGAGTTGACTTTAACTGCCACTAATATGTACTGAAAGGATAGTCTTTTAAGCCCAGATTGCCGTTCTTGCTTCATAAGAAAGAAGTACTGTAACTGCTCGTTGCAGTTTAATATTGAAGCACTTTTCCATGAAATTTACTGGTATAAGATCCCATTTTATTAGCTTACGTCTACTGGCTGCGTATTTAATAGAGACAGGACTATTTACTGCTCTCTCGTTATAACCCTGCGATTATATTTAACCGGTATCTGATAGGGGAATCAGAGATTACGTAGCCAGCGTAACTACAGTGTTAAATTTATTAACTATCAGATGAATTTATATCGGTGAACCGATATGAAAGCTGAGAGAATTCTTATTCCTATTAGTTCTAATGATTTTTTGTATTTTCGAACGATGGTTCGTTTTACGCATTTTCGCTGTTTGCCATGCATTCCATGGAATCTGAGATATGCCAAGGATAATAAGAGCTCTGTCAACAGCTATTACAATTTATACTCTACATCGTAACGTCGGTTGTAGGCTCTCGTAGCTCTTTGTTTGAATATAAATTAAGTGCTCCTGATATTCCAGTTAGCGCCCTTGTTTTACTTATTTAAAATTTAAAACGAAGTCTTAATTCAAATTTAAAATGAAGTCTTAACGCTTCTGGTTAAACTGTGGCGGTTCTGTTGCACATTGTAATTCGGGGCTTTGATGCTAAGAGAAATTATTATTGCCTTATTTAGCTTTGATAGAGATCAATATAATAATAAAACTGATAACAGAATATAAAAAGAAGCACATTTTCGTAAGTGGCAACGTCTTTTCAGAATACGTTATTATATTTTTACTTTTTTTTAATTTCATGGTTCTTTAAAGAAATGCACTGAATGCGTTACTAACTTCGTATGTAGTCAAGAATTACGTTAATCAAAACAACTTCACTTCCAACGCAATAAACTGAATATAAAATGCAGAAATGCAAATAATATAATTGTGTAGCTGCTTCAATTATAATTTCATTAGTATTTTCATAATGGAATGCTGACTAAAGAATGACCCCCCTTTGAGTGTATCTAAATTCTACACAGGTTGACATTTGCATTGAATACAATGTCATAGCATACGAGTGTAGCTGCACCGATAAACTGAAATGGTAACAGTAGGCCTACATTCATATTAGAAAATAAACCTTCGAATCTTGATCAATTTTCTCTCTGAAATCCAAAAGCACATGAAAATAAACCATTAACTATACTGTAATCCTGTTGTCTATTACAAAAACCTACATCTAACTTAAACATTTTTTAAGACACAAGCTGAGAAAAAAAACGATATATACAAATGCAAAACAGGAGGGCATTCTCGTTGTCATAAATAAAGAAGAGGAAGAACGGCTGTAATAGCAACAGATCATAAAAATAAAGTGTTTGATGTACTATATAAAAACGTTTGTACTTATGTTAATGAAATTATCCTACCTTGCTTGCACTTCAGTCTTTTAATGCCAAATCTGTAACTATTTAAGCCCGACAATAAAAACATCCAATTTTTGCAGCAGATGTATTCTTCTGCCCACAATCTAAAACCCTTCTTTATTTAATATTCTCAAAATACCCTATGCTGTTCGCAGATGGCGTAAAGTAAATATTCATTGTTGTTGTTGTCGTTCTGGTGGTGGTGGTGGTAGTGGTAGCCTTCAGTCTGACAGTCTGAAGACTGGTTTGATACAGCTCTTCATCCTCTTTAACCTGAGCAATCCTTTTCATCTCTGAATAACTACTGCACCCGTTGTCCAGTTGATCTGATTAATACATTCATGCTGTGGTTCTCTCTACACTTCTATCGGTCACGCTTCTTTTCATTACCAAGCTGATTATTCCTTGAAGTCTCAGGATGTATCCTATCAAACGATCCCTTCTTTCAGTCAAGTTGGGACCCAAAGATATTTTTACCCCGATTCCGTTAAGTACTTACTCATGCGTTATTCGACCTATCCATGTAATCCTCAGTATTCGTCTATAGTTCCACATTTCAAAACCTTGTATTTCCTCCCTATGTGAACCGCTCGTCTTTCATATGTCGCTTGCGTACAAGGTACATGACAGACAAATACTCACCATAGGCTTCTTAAGATTTAAATTTATAAAGCATTTACACATTCCACATTACTCTACTTCGGCCAATACCCTTTATTTTGTTGCCAAAATAACAAAACTCATCTAGTACTTTTTGTACCTCATTTCGTAACAAAGGATTATTCAAAATTATGTAGACACCTAGAAATGTGGAGGGTATAAAACAGCCAACAGGTTGCAACAAAATTTTACTTTTACCATATTTCGACCCCGAATACGAGGGTCTTCATAGAAAATTCACAATTACATTTAATAACAGTCTAACGAATTTAAGAGAAATAATGCTGACGTCATATAAAATATTAATTAAGAAGTTAATACTAAAACCACATAATATTAAAGACACCGAAACTGACATAAATCTGGCAACTGCCAGTAAAATTGTAGCTGTATAGCGTAGCACGTTACACGCCGCAGTCGTACCTCCTCATCTGTTACGCGATTTGCGCATATAACCTTCAGTAGTCTTCTCTAGTACCACATTTCAAACCCTTGTATTCTCTTCCTGTCCGAACTGCTTATCGTTCATGTTTCATTCATGTGCAAGGTACCCGTCAGACAAATACCCACAGAAAAGGCTTCCTAACACTTAAATTTATAACAAACAATAAGGTCCATTTGTTAGAAATGCCTTACTTGGTATTGTTAGTTAGCATTTTATATCCTCTCCACCTTGGCCAACGTCAGTTATTTTGCTGACCAAATAACAACACTAATCTAGTACTTTTAGTATCTCATTTCCTAACACATGGGTATTCAAAATGACCTAGACCCTTAGAAATGACTGTAAAAAATGTATGTACGTAATTCTGCAGGCTTTCGAGGCCGTTGTCACTGAAGTTAAAATCTTATGGGTTATCAAGCCGCGTCATATTTCTACTAAAATGATCGACGTTTCGACGCCTCTGTTGGGATCTTCCTCAGGATCTTCTGGTGTACACTACTGCTAGAACACTACAATCACCCGATTTGAAAAGCGATACAACTTTGTTAATTACATTATTTAGCTTTTGTTTTTCTGATATGCACACTGCTATTTAGTGTAGGGCATAGAAAAATAGTTTTGTATGTGTCATGAACAGTAAAGTTCCTAATTTTCTTTAGAATTTGTAGCGATATGAATACGTTTCCCAGTTTCTAAATTAATGCCAGATGGGAGTTTGTTGAAGACATTTGCATCAAAATACTGAACTCTACACAGAACCGTAAATAAGCAGCCAAAAAATCGTAAACACCTGTACCACAGGTAGACGGTAATTTCCATATATTAATCAAATATTTGTGTTAAATTCTTTCTTGTCTTTCTGCATTAAAAGTTAGAAATTGTGTCCGCATATAAATAATCAGGAAGCTAAGTTCGGCAGGTTTTGCATTTAGCAACATATTTCTTTGTGCTAACATAGGGACAAGGGTTTTGACTTATTCTGCATATTTCCGCTCTCTATCATCTTATGAAATATCTTATAAACAACGCAACTAGAGTAAATGAAGTGTTTAGTCAGCACAAGCAAGATGTAATAATATTGAGTAAAGTAGGCAACTGCTTAACTATTTTTATTGCTGACAATCAACATTATTTTTACGTGAAGTGCGATTATCAGAATCACAATACCAAACACAAAAACAATTTTCTTGCGTACTTTACCACTGCATCCAGTGTTCAGAGTGATGTTATTGTGTATGCCAACTGAAGATAGAGCAACGTTTCTTTTTTCAAAGTAGCAAATTTCCTGCCAACTTACTAAGTTACATTTAGCTAGCGTAAACAAAATGATATTAACCCGTACAGTAATAGTTTATTGTTAATACAGACACTTTTTTAATGTATGTTAACTAGTTCTGCATAGCTTAAGGTTCTCTTCTTGATGTAATCTACAGAACATGATAAACGAATAACATATTCCACTTTTTTGACAGTTTTCTTTCATGATGGAATGTGTAGAACATGAATGAATGAAAAGATGAGTGGAGAGTTTTTATTTCATATTAATAAACAATTCATTTGCAATGGTTAATTTGAAGCATAATAAATTAATTTACAAAGGAATTGCGAACATTCAGCCATTGTCACAATCTTTCCTTTCACAAGTACGTCACGCCAAACAAAGTCCTCTTATATAAAGCTTTTTTTGAGTTTAATGAACTAGTATCTGCGTAAAAATCGTTTACAACCAAGGCAAGGTCAGAGACATGGCGACTGAAAAACAACAAGTTCCTTAGTGGAAGCTGTCTACAAAAGTAGCGATTTGAATCCAGCAGCATCGTGGTACTTTGAGCTCTCTTTGCTTCACTCAGACACATCTACTAGACGCTCAAATCGTGACCATTCTTGCAAACCCCGTCAGACTGAAACGAATCTCTATCGGCGTATTTCATCAACCACAGGTTTCTACAGCCCTATGGCAGGTCATCATATGAGATTCCTTGTGGCTGATACCCAAAGGCCTCAGAAGCATCAGCTGTAGCAATGCAGACGCAGGGAAACAGAAAAGCAACAGCAAACAGCAAACAGATTGCTGCGATACATTAGTTTAGGATAGATCTTATTTAATTTACACACACACACACACACACACACACACACACACACACACACACATATATATATATATATATATATATATATATATATATATATATATATATATCGTAATATTATTAATTCACATGCTTTTATTGGTCGTAAGAGCACAGGATTTATCGTCTGCTAAATCCTGTGCTCATGTGCTCATTCGAACAATAAAAGCATGTGAATTAATAATATTACGAGACAGGCTGCGGAGATTAATCTATTGTCACAGCTTCCAGCAAAGTAATATCCGAAAAAACTGTACAGTACATTTGAATTGAATAAATAACTATGAGAAATATTTATGCATTATGCAATAGAACGCTAGCCAAAAGCAAAAGTAAGAACGAATATCTCAGCAATGTTAACAATATTTCACCTGATTTCGTATACAAATATGCTACTGTGGTAGAGAGAGGTCCAACACTTGAAGCAAGAAACATAACACAAATCAAAGTAGTGAATTAATTCCAGTGTCAGAGTCGATGTCAGGAAGGTTATGGTTTAGAATTCAAAAGGGAGCCTTGTAGAGGTTAAAAAGACAACTTTTAAGTTTCAAAATACTCAAGTTTCCTAGATTAAATGTAAGAAAAAATGATGACAGGAGACCTGGGCTGCAAAACAAAAAAATCGTCTTTCACCACAACAGATATTCTTTCCCGCATTGTTCTTTGGCAGTTGGAAAACTGAGTGACCTGAAGTACGAAACTTTGAAACATTCATTCTAACATGTCTGATACCCTCATTTACACCTGTATCAAATCGATAAAAAGAAAAACCTTTGTCTTTAGTATTTTAACGAAGCGATTAGGGTACATACATAGTGTTTTTTTTGCAGTCCCTTCCAAAACTGCATTTCAGTAATGGGATCTGCTGACTGGAAAAATTATGCATAATATGGGTTGATTGAAAAGTGGCCTACATTTAAACAGAAAAGAGCATTTTATTCATAATAAAGAAAATCTTCCTTTGCTAAGTCGAGAAGTTTCAACCTTGGCTTCCTACCATAGATGAAAGTAGTTTTCTTACCAACTGGTGTTTACAACGCTCTTTGAGGTATCAGAAAGCATTTATCGTGAGCGGTCGTGTCAACAGTCCATCTTCGTGGCAAAAACGGTATTATTTTCTGTTACTGTTGTGACCGACTACAAAATGATTTCCTTTCAATGTGAGTCACTGTTCCCACAGGAGGAGCAACTCTGATACAGCACAGTTTTCCATCGCCTCGACATACACTGCTCGGAATGTAATGCATCATTTCCCTGAGGAAATCACACATCGAAGGGGTATAGATACCTGTTCCAGCATAGCAAGTTCAACATAACTAGAGATAAAATTTGTTATATGAGCATCAGAGTCCTTGGGTCTTCCAACAGATTTATGTACCCATCCCATCGCTTTGTACCCATCGACCTCAGATTAACTAGTTCTTAGGGCAGACAGGGCGTCCCTCAAGACCACAGCAAGCCAGAGGATCGTGATCTATGTCAATCATCCTTAGAACTACCGCTTGGTCTGTCTCTCATCTTGGCCCTTAGAACTTCGGTGAACTGAACTGTAGAGTAGAGATTAAAATCCCTGTCCATTCTTCTGTAATTCTCAGAGCAATAGCTTGGTACATTATGCATGACATCAGTTTCAGTAGAGCCAGCCAGAGCATAGGGTAGCAGCACAGTGTAACTTGTGATTCCCACAAATGGCATTTACAGAAAGCCAAACAGCATCCCTTGGGAGCTCAGGCGCGCCGTGCAGAGCGCTGTCGCCCTGACATGCTGATCATCTCCACGTCCAGGTTAGGGTCGTGTTCAGCGAGGGCCTCTCCAGACTCCGGGTCTCCTGGGCAGCGCAGAGTCTCCAGCAGGTCCCAGTGCTCGTGCTGTGCTTGTCCGCACATCACGTCCTCTGGACAGCGAGTTGCGTCTGTGAAGACCCACATGCAACCTCAGAACACACACCTCCCTTATTAAATATATGAAGATGGGATCGGTTCTTTCGGACGTGTCCGAGAGAACAGATACCATCGGTGACCATGCAGCTCTCTTAGAATGAAACGACAATGAAATCAAGACCTTAATCTGTCGTCAGGCGTTGATATACATCAAAGGGGACAGTTGAAAATGTGTGCCCCGACCTGTACTCGAACCCGGGATCTTCTGCTTACATGGCAGATGCTCTATCCATCTGAGCCACCAAGGGCACAGAGGATAGTGCGACTGCAGGGTTGTTGTTTTTGGGGGAAGAGACTAAACTGCGAGGTCATCGGTCTCAGGGAAGGACGGGGAAGGAAGTCGGCCGTGCCCTTTCAAAGGAACCATCCCGGCATTTGCCTGGAGCGATTTAGGGAAATCACGGAAAACCTAAATCAGGATGGCCGGACGCGGGATTGAACCGTCGTCCTCCCGAATGCGAGTCCAGTGTGCTAACCACTGCGCCACCTCGCTCGGTTTCGACTGCAGGGATTTATCCCTTGCACGATCCCGTGATACCTTCATTCCCAAGTCAATATCCACATACTACATTCGTAGCTCCCCTGCCCATTACACTCATTGCCCGCGGCAGAAAATCTTCGAGTCCCGGTCGGGGGCACACATTTTCAACTGTCCCCGTTGATGTAAATCAACGCCTGTCGACAGCTTAGGGTCTTGATTTCATTATCATTTCATTCATAACTAAAGGTATACAATGCCCTGCCAGCATTAGTAGAAACCTTAGTAACACACAACGATAAAGTGGTGATATCTGCTGTGCAGAAAACGGAGAAGTTTCTAAGTTATTCATACCATCATATGAGAAAATTCTTGCATTTATTTCCATCTGTAATTTACCAAATTCCCAGAAGTCAGGTAGTAACAACATAGGGTGAAATAAAGTTGGTTGATCACATAAACTTGGTTATAGGTAAATCAAATGATGTGTTTCGATACAATATTAGGTCACTGGGAGACCAACTGCTGTATGATTGCTTCTAACACACTTGAAGGGCATCTGCAGTAATACAGCTCCAATTACACCAAGTCAGAGCAGGTATAAATTCTACACAGAAGTGGTAACGAAAATTTGATTTTGGCTCTTGAGGAAGAATCGGCTGCTGTTCCTCGACGGACATTCAGACACTTCATTGAAAGTGTCCCAAGAAGAGGGCTGTCATAAAGGTGAACAGCGGATGAAAGCGAATCTGTACTGTAGAAAGAGGGAAAAGGAATGCTTTTCATGTGTGCTTGGTGTCAGTTGTATCGTACAGTGGATGACTGGTAACGAGGTCTCTAGAAGAGCGTAGCGTTCCAAAAGATTGAAAAAGGGCACAAGTCATCCCCGTTTTCAAGAAAGGACGTCGAACAGATGTGCAGAACTATACACCTATATCTCTAACGTCGATCAGTTGTATAATTGTGGAACACGTATTATGTTCGAGTACAGTGACTTTTCTGGAGACTAGAAATTTACTCTGTAGGAATGAGCATCGGTTTCGAAAAAGACGATCGTGTGAAACCCAGCTCGCGCTATTCGTCCACGACACTCAGAGGGCCATAGAAACGGGTTCCCAGGTAGATGCCGTGTTTCTTGACTTCCGCAAGGGGTTTGATACAGTTCCCCACAGTTGTTTAATGAACAAAGTACGAGCATATGGACTATCAGGCCAATTGTGTGATTGGATTGAAGAGTTCCTAGGTAACAGAACGCAGCATGTCATTCTCAATGGAGTGAAGTCTTCCGAAGTAAGACTGATTTCAGGTGTGCCGCAGGAGACCGACGTAAGACCGTTGCTATTCACAATATATATAAATGACCTGGTGGATAACATCGGAAGTTCACTGAGGCTTTTTGAGGATGATGCTGTAGTATATCGAGAGATTGTAACAATGAAAAATTGTACTGAAATGCAGGAGGATCTGCAACGAATTGACGCATGGTGCAGGGAATGGCAATTGAATCTCAATGTAGACAAGTGTAATGTGCTGCGAATACACAGAAAGATAGATCCTTTATCATTTAGCTACAAAATAGCAGGTCAGCAACTGGAAGCAGTTAATACCATAAATTATCTGGGAGTACGCATTAGGAGTGATTTAAAATGGAATGACCATATAAAATTAATTGTCGGTAAAGCAGATGCCAGACTGAGATTCATTGGAAGAATCCTAAGGAAATGCAGTCCGAAAACAAAGGAAGTAGGTTATAGTACACTTGTTCCCCCACTGCTTGAATACTGCTGACCGGTGTGAGATCCATTCCAGATAGAGTTGATAGAAAGATAGAGAAGAACCAGCGGAGAGCAGAGCGCTTCGTTACAGGATCATTTAGTAATAGCGAAAGCGTTACGCAAATGATAGAGAAACTCCAGTGGAAGACTTAGCAAGAGAGACGCTCAGTAGCTCGAGAACATACCTTCACCGAGGAGTCAAGCAGTATATTGCTCCCTCCTACGTATATCTTACGAAGAGACCGTGAGGATAAAATCAGAGAGATTTGAGCCCACACAGAGGCACACCGACAATCTTTCTTTCCACGGACAATACGAGACTGGAATAGAAGGGAGAACCGATAGAGGTACTCAAAGTACCTTCCGCCACACACCGTCAGGTAGATGTGATGTAGATGTAAATCTAGATATAGATGCAGAGAGATTTGGACTGATGAATCATACTTTACTCTATGGCAATCCAAAGGAAAGGTTTGTGTTTGGCAAATGCCTGAAGAATGTTACCTTTCATCGGGTGTAGTGAAGTACAGAGGAGGTAGTGTTATGGTACGTGGGTGTTTTTCGTGGCTAGAGTATGATTCCCTTACTGTGCTTAAGGAAAAACGGAATCTGGAATTATATGAACACATTTTACAGCATTGTGTGCTGCGTACAGTAGGGGAGGGTTCAGAGACGATGATTGTATCAGTAGGGCAATGCACTCCTGACATGGACTGGCCAGCCCACAGTCCGGACCTGAGCCCTTTGGGAAGAGTTAGAATGTCTGGTTCGTATGAGACCCTAGCGTCCAAGACGCACTATCTTCCCTCATTTCGGCCCATGAAGAAGAATTGTTTACCTTTCCTTCACAGACATTCAGACACTTCACAGAAAGTGGCTCCAAAAGTGTTAAAGCCGTCGCGAAGGTGAACGGAGGACACGACCCATATTAAAAGCCAATAATAGGTGTCCAGATACCGTTGATCAGATAATATACCTCCTCTATTTCTGTGGGCCATCCTCCTAGGAACCCGGTCATATGCCTTTTCTAGATCTATAAAGCATAGGGAATTGTATCTATGCTTTATAGATCTAGAAAAGGCATATGACCGGGTTCCTAGGAGGAAGTTATTGTCTGTTCTACAAGATTATGAAATAGGAGGCAAACTTTTGCAAGCAATTAAAGTTCTTTACATGTATAGTCAGGCAGCAGTTAGAGTTGACGGTAAATTGAGTTCATGGTTCAGAGTAGTTTCAGGGGTAAGACGAGGCTGCAACCTGTCTCCACTGTTGTTCATATTATTTATGGATCATATGTTGAAAACAATAGACTGGCTGGGTGAGATTAAGATATGTGAACACAAAATAAGCAGTCTTGCATATGCGGATGACTTAGTTGTGATGGCAGATTCGATTGAAAGTTTGCAAAGTAATATTTCAGAGCTAGATCAGAAATGTAAGGACTATGGTATGAAGATTAGCATCTCCAAAACGAAAGTAATGGCAGTGGGAAAGAGATATAAACGGATTGAGTGCCAAATAGGAGGAACAAAGTTAGAACAGGTGGACGGTTTCAAGTACTTAGGATGCATAATCTCACAGGATGGCAACATAGTGAAAGAACTGGAAGCGAGGTGTAGCAAAGCTAATGCAGTGAGCGCTCAGCTACGATCTACTCTCTTCTGCAAGAAGGAAGTCAGTACCAAGACTAAGTTATCTGTGCACCGTTCAATCTTTCGACCAAGTTTGTTGTATGGGAGCGAAAGCTGGGTGGATTCAGGTTACCTTATCAACAAGGTTGAGGTTACGGATATGAAAGTAGCTAGGATGATTGCAGGTACTAGTAGATGGGAACAATGGCAGGAGGGTGTCCACAATGAGGAAATCAAAGAAAAACTGGGAATGAACTCTATAGATGTAGCAGTCAGGGCGAACAGGCTTAGATGGTGGGGTCATGTTACACGCATGGGAGAAGCAAGGTTACCCAAGAGACTCATGGATTCAGCAGTAGAGGGTAGGAGGAGTCGGGGCAGACCGAGGAGAAGGTACCTGGATTCGGTTAAGAATGATTTTGAAGTAATAGGTTTAACATCAGAAGAGGCACCAATGTTAGCACTGAATAGGGGATCATGGAGGAAGTGTATAAGGGGGGCTATGCTCCAGACTGAACGCTGAAAGGCATAATCAGTCTTAAATGATGATGATGATGATGATGATGATGATCTAAGGCTTATACAGTCTGTCCCCTGACAGCAGTCGGGTATCGCCAGCTGCATACCTTCTCCAATGTCGATGGGCCTCCCCAAGACCTGCACAGCCGGGCTCCTGACTGCGGCCGCAGCGTGGCACCAGCGCCACAGAGGCCTGAGCCTGCAGTCGCAGCTCCAGGGGTTGCCCTGCACGTCCAGCCGCCGCAGCTGGGGCAGAGTAGCCGTCAGGCCCTCAGCGTCCAGACTGGTCAGCCGGTTGCCGTCGACCAGCAGGCGGCGCAGCCTGGGCGCGGCCCCAAACGAAGGCAGCTCACCCTCCAGGCCGCAGTGCCCCAAGTCCAGGCGCTCCAGCGCTGGAGCCGCTGGGAACGACGACAGCTGCAGCAGCTTGTTGCCACGTAGGTTCACCTGTCAGCCAAGTCGTGGCAGTCTCAGTAACAGTTTCGTGGGAAACCCTGTCCACAAAGAGGGACATGCTACTGGATACCTGAGGGATACAAAACCACAACTTGGCTCCGGAATAGTTGACAGAAGGCATAAATTGCAAGAGTAGACACAAATAAGAGCATGTAGATCAGATTATCAATGACGATAAGTGTGGTATAATTCAAAGATGAAATAATCTGCGCTGAAAAGGTAGAAAGATAGAAGTTTAATATATCGTAAATCTTAAGGATGTTAGAGATAGAGTAAGAGCTCAAACGCACAAGCAATGTAAACAAAAACAGCCTTAAGGTATCTGAGGAAGTGAGACGCAAAAAGATGACACAGTGTTCAAGAAATTGGATTCGCATTCCAGAGGACCAGATTTCAAATACCTATCCAATCATCCTGATGGATTTCTAAGGTGCCCCTCCATGGCAATGTCAGGATGGTACAACTGAAAGGAATATTGATGAATTCCTTCACAAATGGTTTGTCTAGCTGTAGTAGGCATCTCATCTTGCTTAATCAGCCTGTTGGTATTGGATTAATTATTCTATGAATTACATAATTTAGTATGTTTTACAGGCTAGAACATTTAACTAAGAAGTCGTTTAATGCTCGCTGTACGTAACACACATAACAGAAACAGGAGATTATTTACTGGGGGGCTGCCAAGAACATCCACTTTGATACAACTGACACCAAGCACACCTGAAACAGCATTCATTTTCCATCTTCCTACAACATACACTCCTGGAAATTGAAATAAGAACACCGTGAATTCATTGTCCCAGGAAGGGGAAACTTTATTGACACATTCCTGGGGTCAGATACATCACATGATCACACTGACAGAACCACAGGCACATAGACACAGGCAACAGAGCATGCACAATGTCGGCACTAGTACAGTGTATATCCACCTTTCGCAGCAATGCAGGCTGCTATTCTCCCATGGAGACGATCGTAGAGATGCTGGATGTAGTCCTGTGGAACGGCTTGCCATGCCATTTCCACCTGGCGCCTCAGTTGGACCAGCGTTCGTGCTGGACGTGCAGACCGCGTGAGACGACGCTTCATCCAGTCCCAAACATGCTCAATGGGGGACAGATCCGGAGATCTTGCTGGCCAGGGTAGTTGACTTACACCTTCTAGAACACGTTGGGTGGCACGGGATACATGCGGACGTGCATTGTCCTGTTGGAACAGCAAGTTCCCTTGCCGGTCTAGGAATGGTAGAACGATGGGTTCGATGACGGTTTGGATGTACAGTGCACTATTCAGTGTCCCCTCGACGATCACCAGTGGTGTACGGCCAGTGTAGGAGATCGCTCCCCACACCATGATGCCGGGTGTTGGCCCTGTGTGCCTCGGTCGTATGCAGTCCTGATTGTGGCGCTCACCTGCACGGCGCCAACCACGCATACGACCATCATTGCCACCAAGGCAGAAGCGACTCTCATCGCTGAAGACGACACGTCTCCATTCGTCCCTCCATTCACGCCTGTCGCGACACCACTGGAGGCGGGCTGCACGATGTTGGGGCGTGAGCGGAAGACGGCCTAACGGTGTGCGGGACCGTAGCCCAGCTTCATGGAGACGGTTGCGAATGGTCCTCGCCGATACCCCAGGAGCAACAGTGTCACTAATTTGCTGGGAAGTGGCGGTGCGGTCCCCTACGGCACTGCGTAGGATCCTACGGTCTTGGCGTGCATCCGTGCGTCGCTGCGGTCCGGTCCCAGGTCGACGGGCACGTGCACCTTCCGCCGACCACTGGCGACAACATCGATGTACTGTGGAGACCTCACGCCCCACGTGTTGAGCAATTCGGCGGTACGTCCACCCGGCCTCCCGCATGCCCACTATACGCCCTCGCTCAAAGTCCGTCAACTGCACATACGGTTCACGTCCACGCTGTCGCGGCATGCTACCAGTGTTAAAGACTGCGATGGAGCTCCGTATGCCACGGCAAACTGGCTGACACTGACGGCGGCGGTGCACAAATGCTGCGCAGCTAGCGCCATTCGACGGCCAACACCGCGGTTCCTGGTGTGTCCGCTGTGCCGTGCGTGTGATCATTGCTTGTACAGCCCTCTCGCAGTGTCCGGAGCAAGTATGGTGGGTCTGACCCACCGGTGTCAATGTGTTCTTTTTTCTATTTCCAGTAGTGTAATTTCACCTTCATCTGACCAGCAGCCTGCAGAGTATTGGATCTTTGAAACAGTAATACGTACCCTGCTTCCTGCGACAATTCTCTCACAACCTAAACTCAGTTAATATTAGCACTGTAATTTTTACACAGAATTAAACAGTTTCTTCCTTTTATTTACTGCCTGCATATTTACCAGCATATAATTCATTTTTATTCTTTCTTGAGATATTTCTCATACCAACGTCACCATTCTTCATACCACAGTGCCAGAACAAATAACAATATGTAACAGTACCAGAAAATTTAATGCAGAATACGTACATTTCTGACAAGGTCAAGATTTACCGCTTACGTTAGTGAAGCCATTATTTTGCAAATCAGTTTCACATAATTACATTTAAAACACAATTAACTTTCACGAAAAATTTAATTTAATACAAAACTTGGTACAAATAAGTACTATGTATGAGATTTCAGTGCCACTGTACAAACCTCTTTCAATCTTCTCATATCGGAAATAATGTAATACAGTCTTAACTCAGCACCCATGAACCATGGACCTTGCCGTTGGTGGGGAGGCTTGCGTGCCTCAGCGATACAGATGGCCGTACCGTAGGTGCAACCACAACGGAGGGGTATCTGTTGAGAGGCCAGACAAACATGTGGTTCCTGAAGAGGGGCAGCAGCCTTTTCAGTAGTTGCAGGGGCAACAGTCTGGATGATTGACTGATCTGGCCTTGTAACATTAACCAAAACGGCCTTGCTGTGCTGGTACTGCGAACGGCTGAAAGCAAGGGGAAACTACAGCCGTAATTTTTCCCGAGGACATGCAGCTCTACTGTATGATTAAATGATGATGGCGTCCTCTTGGGTAAAATATTCCGGAGGTAAAATAGTCCCCCATTCGGATCTCCGGGCGGGGACTACTCAGGAGGACATCGTTATCAGGAGAAAGAAAACTGGCGTTCTACGGATCGGAGCGTGGAATGTCAGATCCCTTAATCGGGCAGGTAGGTTAGAAAATTTAAAAAGGGAAATGGATAGGTTAAAGTTAGATGTAGTGGGAATTAGTGAAGTTCGGTGGCAGGAGGAACAAGACTTTTGGTCAGGTGATTACAGGGTTATAAATACAAAATCAAATAGGGGTAATGCAGGAGTAGGTTTAATAATGAATAAAAAAATAGGAGTGCGGGTTAGCTACTACAAACAGCATAGTGAACGCATTATTGTGGCCAAGATAGACACAAAGCCCATGCCTACTACAGTAGTACAAGTTTATATGCCAACTACCTCTGCAGATGATGAAGAAATAGATGAAATGTATGACGAGATAAAAGAAATTATTCCGGTAGTGAAGGCAGACGAAAATTTAATAGTCATGGGTGACTGGAATTCGTCAGTAGGAAAAGGGAGAGAAGGAAACATAGTAGGTGAATATGGATTGGGGGGAAGGAATGAAAGAGGAAGCCGCCTTGTAGAATTTTGCACAGAGCATAAATTAATCATAGCCAACACTTGGTTCAAGAATCATAAAAGAAGGTTGTATACCTGGAAGAATCCTGGAGATACTAGAAGGTATCAGATAGATTATATAATGGTAAGACAGAGATTTAGGAACCAGGTTTTAAATTGTAAGACATTTCCTGGGGCAGATGTGGATTCTGACCACAATCTATTGGTTATGAACTGCAGATTGAAACTGAAGAAACTGCAAAAAGGTGGGAATTTAAGGAAATGGGACCTGGAAAAAATGAAAGAACCAGAGGTTGTAGAGTGTTTCAGGGAGAGCATAAGGGAACAATTGACAGGAATGGGGGAAAGAACTACAGTAGAAGAAGAATGGGTAGCTCTGAGGGATGAAGTAGTGAAGGCAGCAGAGGATCAAGTAGGTAAAAAGACGATGGCTAATAGAAATTCTTGGGTAACAGAAGAAATATTGAATTTAATTGATGAAAGGAGAAAATATAAAAATGCAGTAAATGAAGCAGGCAAAAAGGAATACAAACGTCTCAAAAATGATATCGACAGGAAGTGCAAAATGGCTAAGCAGGGATGGCTAGAGGACAAATGTAAGGATGTAGAGGCTTGTCTCACTAGGGGTAAGATAGACACTGCCTACAGGAAAATTAAAGAGACCTTTGGAGATAAGAGAACCACTTGTATGAACATCAAGAGCTCAGATGGCAACCCAGTTCTAAGCAAAGAAGGGAAGGCAGAAAGGTGGAAGGAGTATATAGACGGTCTATACAGGGGCGATGTACTTGAGGACAATATTATGGAAATGGAAGAGGATGTAGATTAAGACGAAATGGGAGATAAGATACTGCGTGAAGAGTTTGACAGAGCACTGAAAGACCTGAGTCGAAACAAGGCCCCGGGAGTAGACAACATTCCACTGGAACTACTGATGGCCTCGGGAGAGCCAGTCATGACAAAACTCTACCATCTGGTGAGCAAGATGTATGAGACAGGCGAAATACCCTCAGACTTCAAGAAGAATATAATAATTTCAATCCCAAAGAAAGCAGGTGTTGACAGATGTGAAAATTACCGAACTATCAGTTTAATAAGTCACAGCTGCAAAATACTAACGCGAATTCTTTACAGACGAATGGAAAAACTGGTAGAAGCCGACCTCGGGGAAGATCAGTTTGGATTCCGTAGAAATGTTGGAACACGTGAGGCAATACTGACCTTACGACTTATCTTAGAAGAAAGATTAAGAAAAGGCAAACCTACGTTTCTAGCATTTGTAGACTTAGAGAAAGCTTTTGACAATGTTAACTGGAATACTCTCTTTCAAATTCTGAAGGTGGCAGGGGTAAAATACAGGGAGCGAAAGGCTATTTACAATTTGTACAGAAACCAGATGGCAGTTATAAGAGTCGAGGGGCATGAAAGGGAAGCAGTGGTTGGGAAAGGAGTAAGACAGGGTTGTAGCCTCTCCCCGATGTTATTCAATCTGTATATTGAGCAAGCAGTAAAGGAAACAAAAGAAAAATTCGGAGTAGGTATTAAAATTCATGGAGAAGAAGTAAAAACTTTGAGGTTTGCCGATGACATTGTAATTCTGTCAGAGACAGCAAAGGACTTGGAAGAGCAGTTGAACGGAATGGACAGTGTCTTGAAAGGAGGATATAAGATGAACATCAACAAAAGCAAAACGAGGATAATGGAATGCAGTCAAATTAAGTCGGGTGATGCTGAGGGAATTAGATTAGGAAATGAGACACTTAAAGTAGTAAAGGAGTTTTGCTATTTAGGGAGTAAAATAACTGATGATGGTCGAAGTAGAGAGGATATAAAATGTAGACTGGCAATGGCAAGGAAAGCGTTTGTTAACATCGCGTATAGATTTAAGTGTCAGGAAGTCGTTTCTGAAAGTATTTGCATGGAGTGTAGCCATGTATGGAAGTGAAACATGGACGATAACTAGTTTGGACAAGAAGAGAATAGAAGCTTTCGAAATGTGGTGCTACAGAAGAATGCTGAAGATAAGGTGGGTAGATCACGTAACTAATGATGAGGTATTGAATAGGATTGGGGAGAAGAGAAGTTTGTGGCACAACTTGAGTAGAAGAAGGGATCGGTTGGTAGGACATGTCCTGAGGCATCAAGGGAGCACCAATTTAGTATTGGAGGGCAGCGTGGAGGGTAAAAATCGTAGGGGGAGACCAAGAGATGAATACACTAAGCAGATTCAGAAGGATGTAGGTTGCAGTAGATACTGGGAGATGAAGAAGCTTGCACAGGATAGAGTAGCATGGAGAGCTGCATCAAACCAGTCTCAGGACTGAAGACCACAACAACAACAACTCAGCACCAGCACTTACATAGCAATGAACACATAACAGTTGCGGTAATTACGATATTCTGAACCTTGGTGTGGTAGTACTGACTCCAGCCTTGGCACTCACTTTACGTAACCTTTTTTTTCGCTTTTTCCTTTTTCTGCATCACAGTTCAGTTTCAAGTAACTTATTGTCAGTAAAAGAGGAATTTTGCGGGATACAGCTATGTACAGAGATATTAAGCAACTGTTCAATGAAAACTCTGGATGACGTGAAGTATTCCAATATCCCCTTACACGTCTTGTTTTTATGTTTAGGATCCCAGCAAATAATATCTTTGGTTAACCTACGACAGCAGTTACCATCTCTCCTTTACCGGCTGAGCAGCCCTCGGATTTTAATCGTTTTCGAATTAAAAAGTCGATGTCTCATAGTCATAAGTGGCTACTGATGACACGCACTCGTTTCATCCATATCTGAATCTTCCTTTCGAAAACCCTATTACGTTTATGAGAAACACTAAAGACCATTTTTCTGTTCTTTCATCGTCCATCCAGTCACTTTTCATAACTGCTTTACACACAAAAACTAAAACTCATTAACCCTTTTTGTGACTCCACTGATCATGCGTGCTATTTCTTTTTAAATGCATCGAGTAGGCATGTTTACGCGTATTATATTGATTTTCAAGTTTTTTTTTTTCAAACTTGCACGATTGAGCTCATCCACTCGTTGTCGTAGCTTATTTGCAGTAGAGGCAAACAGTATGACGTCATCAGCGAAATGAACGTTCCATTAGCGAATATTCTTTTTCCGTTTTTCTAATTTCAGGATCTGAAAACTTTCTCACGGGCCGCTGAGAATAGTGACGGGGGTATCTCCTTGCCTGACTGCCAATTCACTTCTGAATTTTCACTACCCAGATCTAAGGAAAGATTCAGCATTGACGTATATATTCTTGACTTCGCAAATATAAGTTAAATAAATGTCTTGATTATCAAAGATTGTTGAATCTCAGCCAAAAGCTTTCTCAAAATCTAGAAAACCCGTAAGGAGTAATTCATAGTCATTGCTCCATTTTACAATTTATTTGACGGCTTGTAAATAATCCTTAGTGCTTTTGCTTAATTATATCTAACACTTTCTGGGTATTCGTAGTTTTACCGAATAAGAGAAGTTTATGATGTTTTTGTGTCTTATCTGTCGTCTTTTTTAGTGAAGCTGAACATTTACAGTATCATGCAGTTTTGAGGGTAAAGCCAGTAAAAAATTATTTAGTAATGGAAGAAAGTAATAAATTTCTAAATAACAATCCATCTGTGATGTACAAATGGTTGCCCAAAAGAATTTTTTTGCTTTGTTATCCATCAGGAGTCCGGATCATTTGCCCCAAAGAGAAGAGGTGGCTGTGATAAGGTGTGGAGGACATAAAGAAGAAGTTACTATTAAGCAAGGTGTACGACAGGGCTGCTCACTCTCTCCAGTCTTGTTCAATGGATACATTCAGAGGGCAATAGATGAAGTTAGGGAGAAACTAGGATACATAGCAAGAATTAAAATTCATGGTAAGAGTGAGCTGACAAAACATCTTTGGCCAATGCTCATATAACAATGAGCGACTGGAGATCGCCTCCCTGGGGAGTAAAGTTACGTCAGAAGGTCGAGGAAGGGTATCGTAAGCCGAAGCCACCAGGCAAAAGTGCTACTAACAAGAAAAGAAATCTTTTCACATCCAGCAGCATAGACAAACATCTCAGGAAAAACCTCACAAAGACAAACTTGTTTGAGCGGCCATCGTGCGCACAGAAATATTTGTTTTGTAAATAAAAACCGCCTTTTCTTGCTCCGCTGTACTTCGCCTTTTTCACTTTAAGGCATCTTCAATGGGTTCTGGGACGATACAGTTTTGTTTAGATATGACTTATTTGTAGATCATAAAACAGGTCACGTCTCGTTTTTATGTGAATAAGTGATTGCTTGCAGTTATTCACGTTTTTGGTCGGCATCTGCGTTTTCTCTCATCCAATCACATTGTGGAGGTCGCACTATAATTTCATTTACGTTCTTACGTGCTGATGTCTCATAAATGAAGTTATAGCGCACCTCCGGCATGCGACCAGATGAGATAAAACGCAGACGCCAACATAAAACGCGAAGAAGTGTAAGTAATTACTTATTTAGGTAAAAAGTGAGACGTGAACTGATTTATAAGCAATAAATAATACATATCAAAACAAAAATGTAACATTGTAGATCCCACTGAAGATGCCTTTAAAGGGAAAAAGGCTAAACTAGTCTGGGAGAAATAAAAGACAGTGCAGCAAGAAAAGGCGTTTTTTTTTTTTTAAGCAAAAGCTCATAAAGACATTTGCTTGGAGTGTGCTGCTGCACGAAAATGAAACATGGGCACTCGGAGAAGCAGAAAATCATAAAATAACAGCCTTAGAGATGTGGTGTTACCGCATAATGCTCAATATTTCCTTGGTAGACAAGACACCAAACGGAGAGGAGCTCCACAGAGCGGAGGAAAAGAAGCCTTGTCTCCCTAAGATAATCGAACACAGGAGGAAAACATAGGTCAACCGTCTACTGAGACATTAAAAAAATCGTCGAAGGGACAGTAGAAAGGAAAAATACAAGAGGCACACCGAAACTAGGATACATTAACCAGATCATGGAGCATACCAGCTGCACCACCTACAGGGTGTAAATTTTAAGTTGACAAACCAGAATAACTCGAAAAATAAGCTTCACACGAAAAACTGTGTAGCATCCAAAGTTGACTATTTTCGAGGGGGCATCTGCTGGTGCTAAAGTTAGCCCGCCACCCCAGCCCCCTGGGGGGTGAAGCGGGAGGCAACTTTAAAATTTCAAATGGGAACCCCATTTTTTATTGCAGAATCAGATTCTACATAAGAAACTACGTACATTTTGTCTTAAACATTTGTTCTGATTATTGGTAGTTGGCACTTTAATTAAATAAAATCCATGTTCTCATTTTTGAGAGATTTGTGTGGCCTCATGCCCACGAAACAAACGAAACTTATCCAAATCTGCGGAAAAAATTAATATTTGGGTCAACATCTGTAAAACTCTAATTCCTCTCTCTCTAACCCCACCCTATGGGGAGAGAGGGACAGTTTTAGTTTCAGCGAACAAAATTTACGAAGTAAATAAGTATTTTTTATTTATTTTTTTTTTCCACGGAAAAATGAGAACATGGATTTTCTTGCATTACAGCGCCAACTACCAAAAATCGAAACAAATTTTTAATACAAAAGGGACGTAGTTTTTTTATGTAGTATCTGAATCTGCAATAACAATCGGGGATTCCCATTTGAAATATTACAGTTGCCTCCCGCCCGATCCCGAGGGGGCTGGGGTGGCGGGCTAATTTTAGTACCAGCAGATGTCCCCCTCAAAAATAATCAACTTTGGATTCTACACATTTTTTCATGTGAAGCTTATTTTTCGAGTTATTCTGGTTTGTCAACTAAAAATTTACACCCTGTATATTGCACTCAAGATGAAGGCTGAAGAAAGAAACGAATGCGAACCGCTGCTAACCAATTTGATGGTTGAAGACCTAAGATGAAGCGTCAAGTAGGGCTGGCCCAGCAACACGAGGTAGTTGGAGGAACAGGAAAAGACAGCGTGTATCAATCAGCGAGCAGGTACGTTGTAGTGTGGTGGTGTTCTTTCCAAAATGGCTCAGAGACAACATCTGGATAACTTAACACGGGGAAGAATCATCGGGATACTGGAATAAGATCTTACTGTGGCGAGCGTAGCCCATGAGTTTAGAATTCCTCTCAGCATTGTTTGACGTGCATGGGGAGTGTTCCGAAACACAGGCATTCCGAAACGGAGGTACTGCTTTGGTAAAGAGAGGATGTCGTCAACCACGGTCAACTGCAACAGCAGATGGCCGCTACTCGTACAACAGGCAGGAAGGTACCCAAGTCAAACAGCGAGTCATTTGCGACCAAATTTAACAGGACTGAAAAGCAAGCAATCTCATGCTCCAGAATGGCACAGCGACTGTATCGGGATAGTATCTTTGTCGGACGACCAGTTCGTTCTGTTGCGTTTACAACCGTACAGCAGCGGCACCTTCTGCGACGATGCCAAGAGGGTAGAGACTGGACCAAGGAGGAGTGGGGTCCGCGTCCTCTTCTCGAAAGAGAGCGGTGCAGTCCGACTAGTATTACTGAACGTACCCTCACATGGCGAGAGATGGGAACACGTAATTCTCCCAGGAACATTGTCGAACATGATCGTTTTGGCGGTCCATGCGTTATGGTGTTGTTGTTGTTGTCGTGGTCTTCAGTCCTGAGACTGCTTTGATGCAGCTCTCCATGCTACTCTATCCTGTGCAAGCTTCTTCATCTCCCAGTACCTACTGCAACCTACACCCTTCTGAATCTGCTTAGTGTATTCATCTCCTGGTCTCCCCCTACGATTTTTACCCTCCACGCTGCCCTCCAATACTAAATTGGTGATCCCTTGATGCCTCAGAACATGTCCTACCAATCGATCCCTTCTTCTGGTCAAGTTGTGCCACAAGCTTCTCTTCTCCCCAATCCTATTCAATACCTCCTCATTAGTTACGTGATCTACCCATCTAATCTTCAGCATTCTTCTGTAGCACCACATTTCAAAAGCTTCTATTCTCTTCTTGTCCAAACTATTTACCGTCCATGTTTCACTTACATACATGGCTACACTCCATACAAATACTTTCAGAAATGACTTCCTGACACTTAAATCTATGCTCGATGTTAACAAATTTCTCTTCCTCAGAAACGCTTTCCTTGCCATTGCCAGTCTGCATTTTATATCCTCTCTACTTCGACCATCATCAGTTATTTTGCTCCCCAAATAGCAAAACTCCTTTACTACTTTAAGTGTCTCATTTCCTAATCTAATACCCTCAACATCACCCGACTTAATTCGACTACATTCCATTATCCTCGTTTTGCTTTTGTTGATGTTCATCTTATATCCTCCCTTCAAGACACCATCCATTCCGTTCAACTGCTCTTCCAAGTCCTTTGCTGTCTCTGACAGAATTACAATGTCATCGGCGAAGCTCAAAGTTTTTATTTCTTCTCCATGGATTATAATTCCTACGCCAATTTTTTCTTTTGTTTCCTTTACTGCTTGCTCAATATACAGATTGAATAACATCGGGGAGAGGCTACAACCCTGTCTTACTCCTTTCCCAACCACTGCTTCCCTTTCATGCCCCTCGACTCTTATAACTGCCATCTGGTTTCTGTACAAACTGTAAATAGCCTTTCGCTCCCTGTATTTTACCCCTGCCACCTTCAGAATATGAAAGAGAGTATTCCAGTTAACATTGTCAAAAGCTTTCTCTAAGTCTACAAATGCTACAAACGTAGGTTTGCCTTTCCTTAATCTTTCTTCTAAGATAAGTCGTAAGGTCAGTATTGCCTCACGTGTTCCAGTATTTCTACGGAATCCAAACTGATCTTCCCCGAGGTCGGCTTCTACTAGTTTTTCCATTCGTCTGTAAAGAATTCGTGTCAGTACTTTGCAGCTGTGGCTTATTAAACTGATTGTTCGGTAATTTTCACATCTGTCAACACCTGCTTTCTTTGGGATTGGAATTATTATATTCTTCTTGAAGTCTGAGGGTATTTCGCCTGTTTCATACATCTTGCTCACCAGATGGTAGAGTTTTGTCAGGACTGGCTCTCCCAAGACCGTCAGTAGTTCCAATGGAATCTTGTCTACTCCGGGGGCCTTGTTTCGACTCAGGTCTTTCAGTGCTCTGTCAAACTCTTCACGCAGTATCGTATCTCCCATTTCATCTTCATCTACATCCTCTTCCATTTCCATAATATTGTCCTCAAGTGCATCGCCCTTGTATAGACCCTCTATATACTCCTTCCACCTTTCTGCTTTCCCTTCTTTGCTTAGAACTGGGTTTCCATCTGAGCTCCTGATGTTCATACAAGTGGTTCTCTTATCTCCAAAAGTCTCTTTAATTTTCCTGTAGGCAGTATCTATCTTACCCCTAGTGAGATAAGCTTCTACATCTTTACATTTGTCCTCTAGCCATCCCTGCTTAGCCATTTTGCACTTCCTGTCGATCTCATTTTTGAGACGTTTGTATTCCTTTTTGCCTGCTTCATTTACTGCATTTTTATATTTTCTCCTTTCATCAATTAAATTCAATATTTCTTCTGTTAACCAAGGATTTCTACTAGCCCTCGTCTTTTTACCTACTTGATCCTCTGCTGCCCTCACTACTTCATCCCTCAAAGCTACCCATTCTTCTTCTACTGTATTTCTTTCCCCCATTCCTGTCAATTGTTCCCTTATGCTCTCCCTGAAACTCTGTACAACCTCTGGTTCTTTCAGTTTATCCAGGTCCCATCTCCTTAAATTCCCATCTTTTTGCAGTTTCTTCAGTTTTAATCTACAGGTCATAACCAATAGATTGTGGTCAGAGTCCACATCTGCCCCTGGAAATGTCTTACAATTTAAAACCTGGTTCCTAAATCTCTGTCTTACCATTATATAATCTATCTGATACCTTTTAGTATCTCCAGGGTGTGGGAAGGCATAATGCTGGACGGGAGTACTGACCTTCAAACCTCTGAACACGCTAGACTCACCTGTCAACCTTATTGTGAGACTGTTCTCCTACCCCACATGCATCTTTTCGGGGGTACGTTCGGCCCTGACCTTTTTTTTTTTTTTTCTTATGGATGACAACGCACGACCGCTTCGAACAGCGCTGGTGGGAACACTTGGAATGAGAAGCTCTTCGGCGAATGGACTGAACTGCCCGTTCCATTGTCTTTAATCCCATCGAGCACTTGAGGGATGCATTAGGGAGAGTACTGCAGCACGTCCACATTCACCACGGACCATTCACTGGTTGTCAACAGCGCTTTTGGAGGAATGGAAAGCGCTGCCAGCGTTGTGGTCAGTATGGGGGTACGTTGCGCAGCACGCACTGCTATCTGCGGTGGACACACACTGTACTAAGAACCACGTCCCACCTTTTGTAATGTCCAGGGAACCAGCAGAAATCTCTGAGTCTTTGGTGTAATTATGGTCTTTGAATAAAAGCGTCATTTTTGTTCTTCTCATTGTGTATTTCTTTCAGTTGATTTCTGTACTGTGGTATGCTGTAGCATTTCGCTCTATGCATGGTCCGAGTTTCATCTGGCTATGTTATTGGCAGTGACACACCATGCGAAAGTTACCTTCATCCTTATTCTTTGTTCACCAGTTGTAAGTAGGCTGTTTATGTTTTCTCTATGTAAGTAGGCTGTTTATGTTTTCTTTATGTAAGTAGGCTGTTTATGTTTTCTTGATGTAAGTATGCCGTTTATGTTTTCTTATCGGCAACATTGTATAAATAAGTGTGTGCATTTGATATCTTTGTTATTGTAATTAAGAAAAATTTTTTCAAATCATTATTGGCCACTGCCCAAAACAATTTGTAAAATTTTTGTGGGGAGCATGGGGGCTATGTAAGTAGGCTGTTTATGTTTTCTCTATGTAAGTAGGCTGTTTATGTTTTCTTTATGTAAGTAGGCTGTTTATGTTTTCTTTATGTAAGTAGGCTGTTTATGTTTTCTTATCGGCAACGTTACGTAGCGCTCTATATGAAAATCACTGGCTGTGCTGTGTGCAGTCTGTGGCTAGTTTGCATTGTTGTCTGCCATTGTAGTGTTGGGCAGCGGCAGGTGGATGTGAACAGCGCGTAGCGCTGCGCAGTTGGAGGTGAGCCGCCAGCAGTGGTGGATGTGGGGAGAGAGATGGCGGAGTTTTGAAATTTGTTATACTGGATATTATGAACTGCTATATATTATGACTATTAAGGTAAATACATTGTTTGTTCTCTATTAAAATCTTTCATTTGCTAACTATCCCTATCAGTAGTTAGTGCCTTCTGTAGTTTGAATCTTTTATTTAGCTGGCAGTAGTGGCGCTCGCTGCATTGCAGTAGTTCGAGTAACGAAGATTTTTGTGAGGTAAGTGATTTGTGAAAGGTACAGGTTAATGTTAATCAGGGCCATTCCTTTGTACGGATTTCTGAAAGTCAGATTGCGTTGCGCTAAAAATATTGTATGTCAGTTTAAGCACAGTCTTGTATAAATTTTTCTAAGGGGACGTTTCACAGTATAGTTCAAAACGGTACAAATAGTGAAAACTCCAGACGACTTGAGCTAGCTACGAATGCTTGCATGAGATATGCGTCCAATATTCGGCTGTATAATTGCATCAGCTCTTCCAGCTCTCAATCAGGTTGAATGCGAGAGCGTAGGTGACGTGATTTTCACACGCTCTGCCCATCTCATCGGGTCCTTAGTCACTGGTCCCCTCACTACCTGTCCTCCCGTATCAAATACCTCTCGTCGTTCCTTAACCGCAATACCAGATCGGTCACGCCCACCATCTCGGCTGCACCTTTCCAAACAATAAATCTTCCTTAATCTCTTTATCGCCGAAAATTTACTCCTAACCCTCGGTTTATCCAAAACCACTCTGCATTCAACAGATAATTAAATCTTAATTTGTTATCATCGGTATAGCTTCCTTCTCGACACATCCCAACAGTTTTTCTCTGTCCTACCGCGAATCTGTAATTTCTCTCACACCGCAAATTATCTATGTGCTAAGCTTACCCCAATGCTTCTCACTTATAG
Organism: Schistocerca cancellata; assembly: GCF_023864275.1. NCBI lineage: Eukaryota > Metazoa > Arthropoda > Insecta > Orthoptera > Acrididae > Schistocerca > Schistocerca cancellata. The sequence goes on along the minus strand of NC_064628.1, from coordinate 21,069,476 downwards.
TATAATAAAATAATGGAATAGATGGTAATAAAATGTTGAAATGCGTGGCTTTTTAAAATGTATTGAATTAATGAGATTAATTTTTCGGTATGAACGACAAGCACAATAAGCTGAGCTATGCCTGGAAATAAGTTCGTATTAGTTTACTTCTCCGCTGTAGATTTGTGCTTACCATTCTTTATAATACTACGTTTGGTCGCCGTGTTCATCTCTGAAGTCTTGACCGTGTTCCCATTAAGCTTATCGGATCTCCGTAATTTTCCAAAGTACACAGGTGGGCTTCAGTTCTTGCCATTATCGTACTATTTGAAATAACAACTCACACGACCTTTCTGTTAATAAAACAATACTGTATTTTTCTAAACGGTGCACATATGAAATACTCCCCACTTATTCATAGCGACCCCAAACTGATGGTCTACCATTACTCTCTCTTCTCACTCGGTCACTAGCTGAGCGCGAATCCTTCCTTCCTCCTACTGGTACAAGAAAATCTCCTCTCTTTTTGAACAACTGAAAGTCAAAAATACATGACGGTAGGCATAGGCTCTATGATGGGTTACCGCTTCATCTTCTCTCTTTGCCTTTAAAGAAGACGAAAACGTAAAGTCCGCCGCTCGTGGTCTCGCGGTAGCGTTCTCGCTTCCCGAGCACGGGGTCCCGGGTTCGATTCCCGGCGGGGTCAGGGATTTTCACCTGCCTCGAGATGACTGGGTGTTTGTGTTGTCCTCATCATTTCATCATCATCCAGGAAAGTGGCGAAATTGGACTGAGCAAAGGTTGGGAAATTGTACGGGCGCTGATAACCACGCAGTTGAGCGCCCCGCAAACCAAACATCATCATCATCATCACGAAAACGTAAAGGAAATACACTCCTGGAAATGGAAAAAAGAACACATTGACACCGGTGTGTCAGACCCACCATACTTGCTCCGGACACTGCGAGAGGGCTGTACAAGCAATGATCACACGCACGGCACAGCGGACACACCAGGAACCGCGGTGTTGGCCGTCGAATGGCGCTAGCTGCGCAGCATTTGTGCACCGCCGCCGTCAGGGTCAGCCATTTGCCGTGGCATACGGAGCTCCATCGCAGTCTTTAACACTGGTAGCATGCCGCGACAGCGTGGACGTGAACCGTATGTGCAGTTGACGGACTTGGAGCGAGGGCGTATAGTGGGCATGCGGGAGGCCGGGTGGACGTACCGCCGAATTGCTCAACACGTGGGGCGTGAGGTCTCCACAGTACATCGATGTTGTCGCCAGTGGTCGGCGGAAGGTGCACGTGCCCGTCGACCTGGGACCGGACCGCAGCGACGCACGGATGCACGCCAAGACCGTAGGATCCTACGCAGTGCCGTAGGGGACCGCACCGCCACTTCCGAGCAAATTAGGGACACTTGCTCCTGGGGTATCGGCGAGCACAATTCCCAACCGTCTCCATGAAGCTGGGCTACGGTCCCGCACACCGTTAGGCCGTCTTCCGCTCACGCCCCAACATCGTGCAGCCCGCCTCCAGTGGTGTCGTGACAGGCGTGAATGGAGGGACGAATGGAGACGTGTCGTCTTCAGCGATGAGAGTCGCTTCTGCCTTGGTGGCAATGATGGTCGTATGCGTGGTTGGCGCCGTGCAGGTGAGCGCCACAATCAGGACTGCATACGACCGAGGCACACAGGGCCAACACCCGGCATCATGGTGTGGGGAGCGATATCCTACACTGGCCGTACACCACTGGTGATCGTCGAGGGGACACTGAATAGTGCACGGTACATCCAAACCGTCATCGAACCCATCGTTCTACCATTCCTAGACAGGCAAGGGAACTTGCTGTGCCACCAGGACAATGCACGTCCGCATGTATCCCGTGCCACCCAACGTGCTCTAGAAGGTGTAAGTCAACTACCCTGGCCAGCAAGATCTCCGGATCTGTCCCCCATTGAGCATGTTTGGGACTGGATGAAGCGTCGTCTCACGCGGTCTGCACGTCCAGCACGAACGCTGGTCCAACTGAGGCGCCAGGTGGAAATGGCATGGCAAGCCGTTCCACAGCACTACATCCAGCATCTCTACGATCGTCTCCATGGGAGAATAGCAGCCTGCATTGCTGCGAAAGGTGGATATACACTGTACTAGTGCCGACATTGTGCATGCTCTGTTGCCTGTGTCTATGTGCCTGTGGTTCTGTCAGTGTGATCATGTGATGTATCTGACCCCAGGAATGTGTCAATAAAGTTTCCCCTTCCTGGGACAATGAATTCAATGAATTCACGGTGTTCTTATTTCAATTTCCAGGAGTATATATATATATATATATATATATATATATATATATATATATATATATATATATATATATTATTACGAGTGGAATATGAACGTGTGGATAATATTCATTCAATTATGTAATTATTTCTTAAAAAGATGATAATTATGTAAAACAGAGACAATATTTGTCTCACATTCTTTGTTAATCTATGTCATTCTTTTCTTTTGTTTTGTACCCTTTTGTCGTCTTCTTCTGATGTACATCGCAAAACGCGAATCGATTTGAGGTCTGTTAAATGAAAAATATTTAATGTAAAATTATTGCACTTTTATGTTCATTTACTGATAAGAACAAATAGAGCCAAATACGTTAAAACTATTTATGATTAATTATTGAAAATTCACTTCCTGTTTTAATTATAATTTTGTATTAATTGTTTTATCATAGCTGCAAGAAGCGCAGCCATTGTTAGTTGCGATTATATAGCAACTTCGTCTGCACTTCTAGTTGAAAATAGCATGGGTTTGTGTTAAACTAATTTGAAAAACAATTTATTCATTTTTCTTATTGGTAACATCAATTTAAATGATTTAAATGATTTATTGGGAAAAGGAAAATCTTAATTAAAAAAGAAATCCTCTATCTTTTGTTGGCCGCCATATTAACTTTTATCACAGCGGCAAATTTAAATTACTTGAAACTGCAAACTTTCAGTTTTCCGATGTGTAAGAAATAAATGTGCACCGGTGGTATTGAACTCCATTTATAAAAGAAAAAATTAATCGAATCAGACTGCATTTTCTAAGAACAGTGCTGATTGTATTTATTGTTGAACAAGTTTTCATTGCTGATGTATGTGGCCAAAATTAAACTACGCACGAATCACAGAGAAAAATATTTCTGGTAGCACACGTCAGTGTTGTGTGCGGGTGGTATTCTGTGGTTCCTTTTCTTGATCAATTTGCTAAGAATAATTAAATCCATCGAAGACAAAAAAAATTATAAAAGCTCTGATGTATGATCTGTAATTTTAGTGATATGAACACAGCTTACAGTAAATATTATTACACTACGTCAGGTGGAATTTTTGTGCAATTTGAACGAAATAATTATCCGGGAGAAGATGTAGTTTGAATAATGCATTATACATGTGTATAATATTGTCAGTATCATTTACAAAATCAAATCAATGCAACTGCTAAGAAAAACCAGAGTGAATTCAAACCGCAGAATACCATAGAGTATCGTATCATCCATATTCATTGCACTTGTCGATGTTGATGATACACAAAAATCGCCACAGGTGATCTGACTGGAACCGGTGGCAAGACAGAGGACTGATGACTAAAAACAAAGCCAACTATTACGATTGCGTAAACGTAAACACCACTCAGTTACACTACTGGCCATTAAAATTGCTACACCACGAAGACGACGTACTAGAGACGCGAAATTTAACCGACAGGAAGAAGATGCTGTGATATGCAAATGACTAGCTTTTCAGAGCATTCACACAAGGTTGGCGCCCATGGCGACACCTACAACTCGCTGACATGAGGAAAGTTTCCAACCGATTTCTCATACTCAAACAGCAATTGACCGGCGTTGCCTGGTGAAACGTTGTTGTGATGCCTCATGTAAGGAGGAGAAAAGCGTACCATCACGTTTCCAACTTTGATAAAGGTCGGATTTTAGCCTATCGCGATTGCGGTTTATCGTATCGCGACATTGCTGCTTGCGTTGGTCGGGATCCAATGACTGTTAGCAGAATATGGAATCTTTGGGTTCAGGAGGGTAATACGGTACGCCGTGCTGGATCCCAAGGCCCTCGTATCACTAGCAATCGAGATGACAGATATCTTATCCGCATGGCTGTAACGGATCGTGCAGCCACGTCTCGATCCTTGAGTCAACAGATGGGGACGTTTGCAAGACCACAACCATCTGCACGAACAGTTCGACGACGTTTGCAGCAGCATGGACTATCAGCTCGGAGACCATGGCTGTGGTTACCCTTGACGCTGCATCAGAGACAGGAGCGCCTGCGATGGTGTACTCAACGACGAACCTGGGTGCACGAATGGCAAAACGTCATTTTTTCGGATGAATCCAAGTTCTGTTTACAGCATCATGATGGTCGCATCCGTGTTTTGCAACATCGCGGTGAACGCACATTGGAAGCGTGTATTCGTCATCGCCATACTGGCATATCACCCAGGGTGATGGTATGGGGTACCATGGTCTCGGTCACCTCTTGTTCGCATTGACGGCACTTTGAACAGTGGACAATACATTTTAGGTGTGTTACGACCCGTGGCTCTAACCTTCATTCGATCCCTTCGAAACCCTACATTTCAGCAGGATAATGCACGATCGCATGTTGCAGGTCCTGTACGGGCCGTTCTGGATAAAGAAAATGTTCGACTGCTGCCCTGGCCAGCACATTCTCCAGATTTCTCACCAATTGAAAACTTCTGGTCAATGGTGGCCGAGCAACTGACTCGTCACAATACGCGAGTCACTACTCTTGATTAACTGTGGTATCGTGATGAAGCTGCACGGGCAGCTGTACCTGTACACACCATCCAAGCTCTGTTTGACTCAATGCCCAGGCGTATCAAGGGCGTTATTACGGCCAGAGGTGGTTGTTCTGGGTACTGATTTCTCAGGAGCTATGCACCCAAATTGCGTGAAAATGTAATCACATGTCAGTTCTAGTATAATATATTTGTCCAATGAGTACCCGTTTATCATCTGCATTTCTTCTTGGTGTAGCAATTTTAATGGACAATAGTGTATAAGCCCTTAAGCCTGTTCCGACTGACTTCCTCCTGCCTTCAAGGCAGTACGAGGAGGGATCTAAGATCATGGGACATGTGTGATCAGCATATCGCTAGTCCCTCTAGCAACTAGTGCCAGTAAATGAATCCTGATGACCGCACTGCTTTATTGAATCAGCTCCTCATATGGGCTCAAGAGTGGACCCCTCACCAGACCTAATTACCTCAGCCGAAAATCTGTGGAGGTGGCGAGAGTCGAACCGGGTCCTTCTGCATCAAATGCAGCGATGCTAATCACTTTCCTTTTTTCTTTTCTATCTGTTTCTTCGTCGTCGCTCTTCTGCAGTTCTGTGCAGATATCGCATGACATCTCACAGTTTCCAACGACGAGAACCTTACTCAGCTTTATTACAGACGATCGACAGCCCCTTGCCCAAAAACGTTGAACGCCCGTATCAGCAACCATTCAACCACAGAGTCAGTTTGTCATGACAAATTAAAACTCTAAATTCTTGTCCGCACTGTATTTGACTAAACCTTATTACTCAGTACATAATTTACAGTCTGCTGATAACAATAGTATAAATAGTTATGTAGAGATAATTTATTTAGAAAAATATTTAAAATTTAAGGTTCACTATAACAAGGCGCACTTCAAAATTCGACCAATTTAATAATTATTTCTTTAGTGTTAACGTACTTTACTGAAAGGTCCTCATTCCCCTCTGTCAAACGAACATTTTATTTTGTCTGAAAACGTGACATTTCTAAAGTTATTGTCATTCAAAATTATCGTATATTAAAATGTAATCCTTTCAAAAATCCTATGTTATAGTTCTGTATCCCCAATTTTTCTGTTAGCAAAATATTAAGTTTTACTAATATAATATCTTAATTAAAGAAATAATCAAATCCGAAATTTTAACTTCCTAGAAAATTTATAGAGGGCTTTTGTAAATCCAAGTGCGTAGTGGCAAAACTCTGCCTCATAAAACAGAATCATATTTTTTACTAGTTTAATAGGCTACACCTCCTATTTGAGCAGAATTATTCCATTGCCTAATCTGTATACGCATTACCATTTTCAATGTTTTATTTTAATTTTAAATATTTAATTAGTGTGTATTTTAACATTTTGTAATATCAATCCCACGTGCGTCTTTAAATAGTAACGATAATTACGCGCAAAGCCACAGTCAGCGGAAGGAGACTGTTAAAGCAATATGTATTCAGTATTCAAAATGTACAGTTACAAGTCTGTCGTAAGCTAGTATCCAAAAATAGCAGTCAGTACGTTAGTTAGTTTGAGTACTTAAATTATGTTGCATCGAGTTATGACACTGTATATTTGCTTATTAGTCAGTCAACTCTGTAATTATGAAAAATCACTTGCGAACTTTTGATAGACTACTCATAGCATATGTACCTTACCGATCTGTGTTGTGAAGTCTATTTATCACAGGCAAACTGATTATTGTGTGTGTGTGTGTGTGTGTGTGTGTGTGTGTGTGTTGCACCAGGAAATGGGAAGGAGATGAATAGTAAACACGACAGTGCTGTGTTAATTTATTTGATAACTTTTTAAAGCACTTAAAAATCATCAGCAAGTTAGCGGCAGAAGAAGATCTACTGAACAGATCAATTAGTAAAAAACTGTATTGGTGATTATTTCCCAGAGTATTTCGAGAAGTAAACTGACAACTCCAAAACCGCAGGTAATGACAGAGTAGGTTGCAAGCTCCCGTGTCCATGCTCAGGTTACAGGAAACTGATTTCGCTTCCCTTTGAAACGTGTATTTTTTTTTCTAGAAGCCACAGCTATACTTGCAGCTTTGCATCACTTGCAGAAGCTCAGAGTATTTTTTTATTATTATTTTAACGTACTGTAGAACCTTGTTCCAAGATATGCAGGCAGCAGTCTTCTGAAGATAACTATTCCACTTGTAATGGAGGTGGCGCAGTGGTTAGCACACTGGCCTTGCATTCGAGCCGAAGAGGGTTCAAATCCTCGTTCGATCATCCAGATTACCCTGTAAAATCCTAGAAAATTCGTGAAACACTGAGAGATGGTTGTATGGTCTTCAGGTCAAAACGAAATGATATTGCAACACTTATGAGGTATATTACCCAGGTCGAGAAAGTTGGTACATTTTTTGACTTTTCCAAGGCGTTTGATTGTATAGATCATGTTACTCTCTTAGAGAAGCTCAAGTTTTATGGAACTGATGGCTTTACGCAGAACTGATTCACATCATACATAACAAACAGAATATAAAGAGCTATGCTGAATAAGTCAGACAATGTCAGAGATGACTAGGGAAAAAAAATCACAAAGGGACCTCCACAGGGTTCAATTTTGGGTCCACTCTTATTCGTTACATATGTGAATTACTTTACACTTAGCTACAAGAAAAAATGGTGCATTTTGTAGACGATACTAGTGTTATATTTTCCAAAGAAGTATTAAGAGGTTCTCTGGAAAACGGAATCTTCCTAAATTTTGAAAAAAATCACACTATATTTAGTTCTGAACAACACATAGAGCCATACCAATAATTTAAGTAGCATGTGAGTAGGAGTCAGTAAATAGCATAGAATGTCCCAAATTTTCGGGTGTACACATTAATGAAAACTTGAACTGAGCTTCTCAAACAATTAAGTTCATCTGTTTTTGCTCTTCATATAATTGCTAATCTTGGAAAGAAACGTACCAGCGTCCTGACATTTTTGCCTGTTTCCACTTAACAACGTCTTACAGAATAATTTACTGGGGCACCTCATCACTTAGAAAGAAAGTGTCGATTTCATGAAAACAGGCGATAAGAATAATATATGTTCACCCATGTACCTCATCTAGGTTCCGCTTCAAGGAGCTAGGCATTTTAACAGCGCCGCCGCAATACATATATTTGCAAATGAAATTCGTCATAAATTATCCATCACAATTTGAGTAAAACAGTGATGTACATACATCCAAAACTAGAGGGAAAAATGATCTTTATTACTCATTGTTCAAGCTGTCAGTGGCTCAGAAAGGAGTTCAATACGCAACAAGAAATATTTTTGATCATTTGCCCAAAAACGTAAAATATCTGACCAGATAGCGAAGTAAGTTTTAAATCTAATTTAAAATCATTTCTCCTGGTCAACTGCTTCTATTCCAATGACGAATTTCTACTGAAAAACTGGATGTCAGAAGAAAATTAGGGAATACTGAAGAACGGGATACAACCCATCGGCTTTGACCAACGACGTCAGAATTTGCCAGAGATCATTTGTTACACAGATTAAACAGCAAAACAAATTTAACGGACGTCGATTTCTTCGTTTTCGTTAGCAGTAGTATTCTATTGTTCAGTTGAACTATATAGGTCAACTGAAGTACGGGACACAAATTTTACAGGTGTTGTTTCTTTCGCCTGCGCTACCTCTAATAGTCTGTTCTTACGTAGATAGTATTACCACCGAAGGCGGAAAGATCTACATACATGATATTTGTACCCCATACTGCAGTTGACCTATATAGGTCAACTGAAGAATAGGATAATACTGCTAAGGAAAACGAGGAAATGGACGTACGTTACATTGGCAACCTGTACCTCACTTCAACTACGCGAAGGTGGAAGAAGACAACACACATAAAATTTGTATCCCGTACGTTATTGGACCTATATAGGTCAACTGAAGTATGGGATACAATTTTATTTTTTTGCCTTCGATACTAATAGTATCGACTGAAAGTTATCATAGTCTTGCTAGCGACGACAAGAAAACCAACAGCAGTGAAATTTGTATCCCATTCTTTAGTTGAGCTATAGAGATCAACTGAAGAATAGAATACTAGCACTACTGAATGGGAAATAACAACATTTATAACATGCGTATTCTGTACTTAAACTGACCTATGTACGTCAGCTGAAGAACAGGATACTAGTGCTATCGAAGGCGAAAAATAGCGCCATATGTAACATTTGTATCCTGCTCTTCAGTTGACCAATGTAGATAAATCACATCAATGTTACAAATATCGCTTTTTTTGTCTAGCTACCACCAGTCTCCAGTACTTCAGTTGAACTGTATACGTCAACTGAAGTACGGGATACAAATTTTACGTGTGTCGTCTTTTCGCCTTTAGTAGTGCTAGTATAGACTCGAAAAAATCGTAGTGATACTAGTGCTGGCGAAGAGAAAAAGAGCAACAGCTGTAAAAGTTGTATTACGTTCTGCACCTGACGAACGCAAACCATTGTAACACAAGAATGAAATACATCAAAATAGACCAATTCAGTTCAACAAAAGAGTAAAAAAATAAACTTATCACACGCAAACTCCCTCGCAAAAAGCCGAAGCTCGCCTAAAAAGACATCAACAAAAATCACATACCCACATACACAAAAAACACAACATTAGGAAAAAGCACATACACACACACACACACACACACACACACACACACACACACACATTCACATCAACGAAATTAAGTAAAAAAAATCCACAGAAGAAGATTAACGCTTAACATAAGGAAATGAAGAATGACGGATAAACCACAAAAAATCCAAATCAATATTTTAACCGTCTAGACCAACCCCACCCTTCTCCTTAATTATGTTACCCTCCACCCCCCCCCCAATCCCAATCTGAAATTAACTAACAAATTTTGGACGATACATTTGCCCAACTCGTTTAAGGAAACATTTAAACGGGCAATATGTATCGGGTACACTACGCCTCCGTGAATATTCATCTAAGTGACTCTGTAATGTAGAAATCCGTCGTTTCCCCCTCCCTACAACAAATTTTATGACTGACCAAGAACCTTCTATGCTATTGGTACAAGCCTCAGTTGATGAAGATCTGAATTCAATATTATGATTAATAACAAGATGATGAAAACCCCTATTCCCCAAATCTCTATATGAAGAAAAACCATCGGAAATAACTACGGAACCCTCTGCAACATGATCTTCAATTAATTTCACCAAAACTTCCTTCGTTCAATTAGGAACTACTTTAAAAACTACATCGTCACATTCTGGACCTGAAATTACAGCCCCCCCCCCCCCCCCCCCCCGCCACCCCAACCCATAAACCTACTGCAGGTTTGTCCCTGTGTACTTCCTTTTGCCAACATTAGACTCATCGATTTCGACTATACCATCCCCGCCCTCCCCCTCCCCCCCCCCCCCGAAAGGCCCCCTATACTTTATATATATTCCACACAAACTTCCCTACAAAAATAATACCAGTCTACAACGGTACGCTCACTCACACGACATTCATGCACACACAGACACACAGGACACCTCAAACACCAACAGTATGTAATTTTTATGACATCCCTCAAAGCGAGCTTAGATTTCTCGAACCATGTTCCTCGTCTCATTGAGCGCCATAACCTATACTTGCTAAACCTCCATACGAATAAGTCGGGAGTACGACGAGCAGACATACTTATCAGGCACATATGTTCGCCGCACTCACGACATCAAACGTAAGCGGCAACAAGACCAGACATTTGTGAAAATCGAATGGTTGCCATCATGTCTACGCTAGTAGCCTCCTTTAAGTCATCCATATTCATTGTAACAGATAAATCCATACCTACAAACGAAAATGAAAAACTAAAAATTCTTCTAAAATAAAAAAAAACTGTTCGTCCAAATTATCTCGAACTCAGTAAGAATGAAATTAAGTACCGAATGAATTGGAAACAAGCAATTATTTAAAACAATGCACACGAAAAAAAATTACACGATGTCTAACGCTATCTTTTAAAACCACATTCATTTTTTTTTCAGTGTACAATGATTACACTTATCCACGGCAGACAACCCATTTATTATCTATGGCTCGAAACTAAACACATAGTATCTATGAGTAAGCTGTGACGTCATTGGTCAAAGCCGACCGGTTGTATCCCGTGCTTAAGTAGACCCCACGGGATAGATTGTATCCCGTGCTTCAGTAGACCCTACTGAATCACAGGATATAACCCGTCGGCTTTGACCAATGACGTCATACGTTACTCAAAGATATTATGTGTTTGCCTATCGAAGCCATGGACTCCAAACGATGGATATCGAGCGTGCGATTCTAACTCGATAACGCGACTACTGTGGGGGGGAGGGGGGGAGGGGCAGGGGGCGTTATGAGCATGTCTATAGTGGTCACTACAGGAACGACAAAAGAATAGCGTTACTAACATATTTGTAATTACAAAGGAAACAACTTACCTCACTCGTCGCTGACGTCGTCGTCATGAGAAAGTCCATTTGATATGTATGCTACGGGAAGCATTCCCTTTTTGCCGTAACCTGTGTATACTCTGCTAATGTCACGCAAAAATATAGGTAGAGTGTCACATGCGTCAACTTTTCCTTGCAACCGCAAGTTATGGAAATACAGATACTGAAAAAAAAGTAGAGTTTCAGTATTTTAAACATGGCTGCACAACAGCAACGGTTCCACGTAATAAAATTATAAACAGCCGACCAGTTGCAATGGATAAAGAAATCTTTACCTAGGTTTCAACAAATTTAAATTTGTCTTCTTCAGAAGGTGGCAATTTTACATTAGTATAGACTGATGTATCACCGTCGTTTTTACAAATATCTGCATAGATCCATTTGTCCAAATTATATGACAAACCCTATTTTCAGGGCTATATTTTAATTTGGACAAATGGATCTATGCAGATATTTGTAAAAACGACGATGATACATCAGTCTATACTAATGTAAAATTGCCACCTTCTGAAGAAGACAAATTTAAATTTGTTGAAACCTAGGTAAAGATTTCTGTATCCATTGCAACTGGTCGGCTGTTTATAATTTTATTAAAAGTAGAGTTCGTCTTTTTCTCCCGGACGCTCTACTCTTTCAGTGGAAGATTTCACTGATTTCCACAGCCTCTCGATGTTCTGTATTCTGCAAGTGTACACTGGGATCCTCGGAAGACACGAACTCTACAGAGAGGTTGACGAACTCGTGATTGAATCCTTCTGCTTTCAGTGTCTTGTAGGACTGAGAGCCGTCTGTAATCACTTTGCTACCGGGCAGTACAATGTGCTTTATCAAACCGATTAACGTTACCTTGTCTCTGGAGAACACTCTTACCACAAAGCACTTTCTGGACTCTCTTTCTATATAAGACTGCAGCCTTTCGTGGCCGTTGTCACTGAAGTTAAAATCTTCTGGGTTATTAGGCCGCGTAATGTTTCTTCTAAAATGTTCGACGTTTTCACCCCTCTGCTGGGATCTTCCTCAGGATCTTTTGGTGTCCACTACTGCTAGAACACTCTTTCTATACCACCTAATACCCAAATATGTTTGATTTCACACATAAGTGTAGTTTCCTTCTTGCTATATGCGATTCGTCCACTTCAACAACTTTATTTGGTCCACCGATCGGTACACTTGTCGTTCGTCACTATTACATAACACATTTCTCTGCGAAACCCGAAGTAGTCGTACACGGTATTGGTAGATAAGTCAGTTTCCGATGCTGTTGCTTGCAGGGTGTAGTCCCTAATCCAGCAAGATACAAGAATTATGCTGGTCTGGATCGATAATTTGGAATAGTCGTTCGTTTACCACAGTTTCCGCAATGAAATCGTAAAGGTATTTCACTATCAGAACTCTTCTTACGAATTTTTACAGACTTCGCCCCACCGCAGTCTACGCATTCCCTCCTTCCGTCATTCAGTGTTAGTCCATATTTCCGATAATAATTCTAACAACTTTCTACATTGCATAAGCATGGAATTAGTTTCTTCCACGTGAGGCAATCGGCCGAAGAAACGTCTGCAGTACTAGACATAGTAATTTCCAAGGATGATTGCATATCGAAGTTGCGGGGTCCAAACGATACATATCGAACGTGGGATCGTAAATCGATCATGCGACTCTGGTGGCGGGCATTGTGATCAATTATTTGTGATCGTCATTTTTATCTGTTTTCCGTCGTTCCCTTAGTTGCTCTAAATTACATACTTCCGCGAATTATCTGTGAGTTGCTAGGGAATCCTAGACGATTTATGTCGTTATTGAGTGGGATGTCTGGTGTTCTTGACGTTTCTTCGGCGGATTCTCTCACATGGGAAAATCTAATTCCACGTTTATCCAGCCTAGAAAATTGTTCGACTTTTTGTCACAAATATGGAATACTACCGGACGAGGAAAGGAGGGACAGTGTAGACTGTGGTGGTGTGAAGTGTGTAAAACGTCGTAAGAACAGTTTCGATGATGAAATACCGTTACAATTTCATTGCGGACAGTGCGGGAAGCGAACGAGTATCAGGAAGAATACATGGTTCGACTCATCAAAATCATCCATCCAGACCACCGTAAGGAATTTTCACATGACGACAACAGCGATGACGAATAAGGTAAGTCGTCTCCTTAGCAATTACAAGCATTTTTGTAACGCTCTTCTTTTATCGTTGCTGTACTGAGCACCGTAAACATACTCATAACGCCCGCCAGCAGAGTAGCATGATCGATTTACGATCGCACTTTCGATATGTGTCGTTTGGATCCCGCGACTTCGATAGGCAATCATTCTTGGAAATTACCCTAGACATGAAACTTCCTGGCAGATTAAAACTGTGTGCCCGACCGAGACTCGAACTCGGGACCTTTGCCTTTCGCGGGCAAGTGCTCTCCTGCAAGGTTCGCAGGAGAGCTTCTGTGAAGTTTGGAAGGTAGGAGACGAGGTAATGGCAGAAGTAAAGTTGTGAGTACCGGGCGTGAGTCGTGCTTCGGTAGCTCAGTTGGTAGAGCACTTGCCCGCGAAAGGCAAAGGTCCCGAGTTCGAGTCTCGGTCGGGCACACAGTTTTAATCTGCCAGGAAGTTTCATATCAGCGAACACTCCGCTGCAGAGTGAAAATCTCATTCTACCCTAGACATCCCACCCACTACCGTCATGACGCCCGCCACCACTGTCGCGTGATCGATTTAGAACCGCACGTTCGATATCTATCGTCGCACGTTCGAGTTCTATCTTTCGGAGCCCGCGGCTTCGATACGCAAACATTCTTGGAGATAACCAAAAATAAAATAAGTGTATGTGATCTGAGGTTTTTCCGGCGAATGTGCTGTATCCAAGGTTCTCGGGTGTCCAGCCGGATCCGATCGTCGAAGTTCCACGATATTTCGGCGAATAAGTTGATGAACAGAGCTTGCCAACGGTACTCAAACACCTGGAGACCGTGGTCCGCAAGAATGGGTATGGCAACCGCCAAATCCAAAGAGCCTTCCGACAACAGAAGTGCAGCAAGAACCGAGATGAAGAACAGCCCGAAGAAGAGAAGCAAGCTCTGGCCTTTCTGCCGTTCGCTGGCAACGTGTCGTCAAAAATAGGGAGACTGTTAAGGCGATACAAGATTGACACAGTCTTCCGACCACCAGCAGATTCGTGACCTACTAGGAACGGCAATAGATGACGTAGGCCTTAAGAAAGCGGGCGTATACAAAATCCCGTGCGGCTGCGGCAAATCCTACATCGGCCAAACAGTTCGCACGGTCGAGGACCGATGCGAGGAACACGAACGTCACACCCGCTTACGCCAACCCAGTCATTCGGCCCTAGCAGAACACTGCATTGAAACCGGACACACAGCGATATTCGAAGAGACAAAAATCCTGACGGCTACAAGTGCCTACTGGGACAGCACCTACAAGGAGGCCATAGAAATTCGGGTAACAGATAACCTCATCAACAGGGACACCGTGTTTCAACTTAGCAAGGCCTGGAAACCATTATTAAACACCATCAAAGGGCAACGGCGCGAGCGGAGGCGAGATCCTTCCGCCCCGGCGGACGGAGATGAACTGCGCCTACCACCACCACCACCTAGAGACAAGGCCGCGGCGCGAAATTCATAGCAGGTCGTGACGTCACTCCAAGCGGGCCACCATGTTGTGTTTCGAAGAGTTTGTTTATCTACACGTTTGTTGGATCGAGTGCTATATTCGTGCTTAAAACTAGCGATTACAGTGTTTGCCTGTAGTGAAGCTACTGTGAACATGGTTTACAAGTGCTGTGTGCCAAGGTGTCGTGGGAATTACGGAACTCGACCGAAAGTAATGTTGTTTTCCTTTCCGAAAGATGCGAATCTGTGTTGGAAATGTCTTTCAGCGATTCATCGGGACAATTTCCAACCCACTTAGCACACGAAGGTATGTAAAAACTATATACCTAGTACAATTGTTATTTTTTCTGGTGGAATATCTTGCAGTTTGGATACATTTGACTAAAATTGTGGGCAAAAGTTCGCAGTAAGTAGGCCTAGTATTCGTTATCAAGTGGCTTTATTTTGATTTTGAAAACGAAATATAAATTTGTGGCTCGTGTTACTTTTTATTCTTGTTTAAATTTCTCTGCAGTTCGTATTTTGTTACGCATTACCGATACGTTTTATTCTCTATTTGTGAGTGGGTGTTGTTTTTCACTCTCGCATTAGTTAGCATGAGTGCTAACGAATGTTGAAACTGCTGTTTTCATGTTTAAAAAGCGATCTCTCTGTATGAAGCATATCTGTGTTATTTTTCGATGTGTCAAACAATGGAACAAATTAATCTAGAAATAGGTTAAATTTATTATTGACGTTTTTAGCTTGACACATTGTCTCATTCCAACTGCTGCAAATGTCTGCTGAAGGTTTGTAGATTTTCACTGTTGACTTATGCTCAAAATCTGCCATATTTTTACAGGAAAGAAAATTTACATTACAATAACAATGCATAATTGTTTTTGTGAGGTGAGTTAAAAGTGATTGTTTGCTTGGGGAATGTACTCAGCTTTCCTGAGGGAGCTCTATAAACAGCTACACAATATTTATTTATGATACTGAAGGCACTGTATTAGTGCAGAATTTTTCAAGTGAGTGTAAATAATAGTTGTCTGGTCCAGAAAGAATGTACTTTATCACAGTGCATTGTTCACAATTGTACCTTGTGTTATCATGTATATCGCAATTATTTACATCCCGCACTCGTACGTTTTCACTGGCTATTGATAAGTCTTATGCAATTACATTACCGGTAAAAAAGAATTATAAACTATAGTTTCTGCTATATCGCGATTGATAAAGTTACTTATTTTAACCATTCGGCAAAGTACTCTCCTCTTTGCGTGGTATCATTTGCCAAGATCTCGTTTCGTTATCTCCAGCGGTTTACGAGATATGACAGGCGTTATGAATATTTAATTCCCGCGCGTTGCGATCGGAAGTGAAGTTGCTGCAGATGCTCAATTTTTTCGAGATTGGAAGCAGATATTGATCCAAAGTTTTACGAAAATTTCAAAACCTCATCTGTATTTCATACTCAGCAATAGAATGTGTAATATGCATCAAACACAAATTCATAGCGACCTCTATTTTTGATGGCAACGTTCTCAAATTTGATACTCATCTGTGAAATACCACAATAGTTAATGACCATTATCGAAATGATTGGCACTTCATCATGAAGCTGCCATATAAAGCTAAAAGAATTTCAGAAATTAATTATTTTTTACGGAATAGGTTCTGTAAAACCGTTTGACAAAGATTTGCAGGCCGTGCGTCTCGATTCTTTAAGCGCAGCGCCAATCCAACCCTGGCCCGCTTTGCGTGGCGTCACAAGAGCGCGCCGCGGCCTTCTCTTTAGTTGGTGGTGCTACCACCGGGCGTGGCGGCAGCTACCCCCCCCCCCTCCCCCTCCCCCCCCCCCCCCGCGGCGCCCAGCCGGCCGCCCGCGCCGGGGTACGACTCGGGACCCCGCGGACATAAATACCACGGACACAGCGCAGACAGATCATCCCCCTGGTGCACACTGCACAGTACGCGGACGACACAGCCTTCTACACGAGAAATGCGAACAAGGACCTGGTCATTCATATGCTACAAAGGGTTTTAGACGACACAGAAACCTGGGCCCGTCACTGGCGCATTACCATCAACTCTGAAAAGACGCAGGCTATGCTGATTACCCGCAGGCTCGGAAGGCGCCAACCTCCACAACGTCCCCCCCCCCCTCCACCTTCACCTATACGGAACCCAACTCCCCTGGCGCAGAACTGCGAAGTACCTTGGCGTAATCTGGACTCTCGTCTTACTTGGAAACCCCACATAGACGAGGTCCACAGGAAGGTCTGCGCCAGAATGTCCATCCTATACCCAATCCTGAACACAACCAGCTCCCTTCCCTGCCCTGTAGCAGTAAATGTTTACCTGGCCCTGATCCGGCCAGTAATGGAATATGCGTGCCCTGTCTGGGGATACGCGGCAAAGCAGCACCTGGGCAAACTCCAGAGGCTGCAGAACCGCGCCCTCAGGAGGGTATTGCATTTACCTCTTGGATTGCCCACAGATGATCTGCACGCCGCAGCTGAAATCCTACTCCTGACAGAGCGTTTCCAAGATCTGGCAAGGGCCTTCGATGAGGGTTCTTCCAAATCAGGAAACGCCCTCATCCACTCCCTAGGTCGGAATGACATGTCCCGCGACAATCACAAGCGCCCCATGACGATCTTCGACGATTAAGTCGAAGTGAAAATCCCACTATCCAATCCCTAATCCTGCTCCTTCCCATATAACACCAAACATCTCGCCAACCTCAGGCAAATACCAGACACAAACAGAACAGTCATCACATTTCACAGACACCAAAAAACTACAGATATAATCACACACACACGTACACAGGGGAGTAAAAGCCGAAAGGCTACAAACTCCCCCTCACACTTCCCCAAAGAGGGGAAAGTAACAGATGAGAGCAGCAGACAGATCGTTCCATCAGCACCACCTGATGATGGGGGAACGGTTATTCGCCGAAATATTGTGAAACTTCGACCTTCGGATCCGGCTGGACAGCCGAGAACCTTGGATACAAAATAAGTGTAGCTGCATAAGTAGGGCTAAACATCATAATGTATTGATTAATGTCAACACTAATCCTGTAAACTGACTCATTTCATATCGTTTCGATAAAAGAATGGTTCAAATGATCTCTGGAAGATGTAACTAACAAAGTAGCACGTTCTCGATTCTGTACTGCTCGAGTTCCCTCGCTGCCGTCGGTGTGTGGACATTTGCCACGCCAGACATTTGCCACGATTTTACCTGCTCTGAAGGGTTGGGTCCCTTGTCTACCCCTCCTCCTCCTCCTCCTACCCATCGCTTCACCTGCTCCGAAGGGTTGGGTCCCTTGTCTACCCCTCCTCCTCCTCCTCCTCCCCATCGCTTCACCTGCTCCGAAGGGTTGGGTCCCTTGTCTACCCCTCCTCCTCCTCCTCCTCCCCATCACTTCACCTGCTCCGAAGGGTTGGGTCCCTTGTCTACCCCTCCTCCTCCTCCTCCTCCACCCCATCGCTTCACCTGCTCTGAAGGGTTGGGTCCCTTGTCTACCCCTCCTCCTCCTCCTCCTCCCCATCGCTTACTGAGCCTTTCCGTTGGTTTACTTAATGTAGGACCAGAATCTGTCTAGATTTCCCGCCTCATGTCTAGAGAGGGTTTCCATGTGGAAACTATTAAATGCATCTCGCATTGAAATCCGCTCTAAATTTGGAGCGTCAGTAAAACTTCGCCAATCTTGGAGATTTTGCGTTCGTCTAAATTGTACTTGCCTTTTTCGGTGCTCCTGCAGCAGCTTTCTGTCGTGTTTTGTGTGCCATGGGAGATCAGTTCTGTCTCTTGTTAATTTATTTGGTATGAATCTCTCGAGTGCTGTTGATACTATTTCTTTGAACTTCACTTACATAGTTTAGAAGGGTTGGAGACTGTCTCTTAGAAAGACGTCAACCGAATTTTTAGTTGCTTTTATAAATAAATATATTTCACGTTTAGTTTTGGTGAATTTCTTTGATACGCCTTCTTTGATACGCCTCGCTGCGACTGTGTGTTCACTAATCCCTGGGTCCGTAGTGATGCTCAGAATTATCTATGGCTAAGAGGTCAAGTGTGTTTTCGTAACCATTTACAATTTGAATGGCGTCGAGAACTAATTTTTCAAAATAATTTTATAAAAAGCATTTAGAAGAATTACGGAAGTTGTTTTCTATCTACAATATGATCTCAAAATGTATTTTTGTCAACATACGGAAGGTAGATTGAAGTCACTGCCAACTATAATTGTATGAGTAGGGTACCTATTTATGATTGGACTCAGGTTTTCTTTGAACAGTTCAGCAATTGTTGCATCTGAGACCGGGGGTCGGTAAAATGAGCCAGTTATTAATTTATTCCGGTTGTCGAATATAACCTCTGCCCATACTAAGTCACAGGAACTATCTGCTTCAATGTCGCTTGTGAGCTGGAACACACATTACATTATTGTTCCTGAAGTTGTGCTTCTTGTTTCTGTTGCAGAGCAGATCATTACAATTACGGCTTTTCCCTCCAAAACCTAGGATGGTTTCCTGTGACCCTGTAAATACCAGAGCTAAACAATGTAGAACAACAACGTACGTTACAAGCACAGCATTCTGTATTACTTCATTTCTTTATTTCTAACATTTTAAAATTTTACGTCGACTTTAGATGACATGTCATTCATAGCTGTTCTTATCTCTATTTAGTGAACGTATTTTCAGTCATGTTTTGAACATTGTCCTGCTACACTTTATTAACTAATGTTTCGCCGCAAGGGATATCGCATTTTAGAGAGTAAATTAATATGGAGTATGTCGTTCTTCTTTTCAAACAGTCACATACCCATTTCTTCTTTCCTTGTTGTATTTTGGGCATGCAGTTGTAGTAATTAAAGTAGGCACAAATGCAGTGATCAAAAAGAAATGATTAGCGTACATTCGCATTCTCTTTACATGGTTCCTTTCTTGTCGCTCCCATGGCGATGGACTGTTTCTATAGCAATCAGTAAACGTGAAAGGAAGCTACCGAACAGACAGAGGAATCTATATCTAGAGTGGCAGGAGTCGATTCTGATCCCAATTTTTAAGAATGGCGACAAAATGGATTGTATTAATTATAGAGGGATATCGATATTACCAGTATGTTCCAAAATTTTCTCGAATATTCTGCTAAGCAGGCTTACACCATATGCAGATGAAATTGTGGGGGATTACCAAGCCAGCTTTCGGAAAAAATGAAATGTCATGTGACGATGGCCTCCCGTCGGGTAGACCGTTCACCTGGTGCAAGTCTTTCGATTTGACGCCACTTCGGCGATTTGCGCGTCAGTGGGGATAAAATGATGATGATTAGGACAACACAACACCCAGTCCCTGAACGGAGAAAATCTCCGACCCAGCTCGGAATCGAACCCGGGCCCTTTGGATTGACAGTCTGTCGCGCTGACCACTTTTTATTTTTTTATTCTTTGTTGATCTCATTTGAGAACTACAGAGGAATCACCCTACTATGCCACTGTGGTAAAATCTATGAAAAGATCCTGGGGAAGAGAATAAGAAGCAGTATTGAAAGTAGACTGCAAGAGGAGCAGTACGGTTACAGATCGGGAAGATCAACAACGGACCTCATATTTGCGGTAAGGCAACTGCAGGAGAGGCACTATGAGTACGGGAAGGACTTAATCATGGCCTTTTTGGATACTGAGAAGGCGTATGACAGTATCTGTAGGGACAAGCTCTGGGATGTGCTGAACGCAAAAGGGATAGATGAAGAGATAACACGAAAGGTCAGAAAAATGTATGAGGGAAGTGAGAGTTGTGTGAAAGTGGGGAGGGAACGTACTGCATGGTTCAAGCTGGAAAATGGGCTGCGACAGGGAAGTGCACTTTCGCCTTTATCGTTTATTATTGTTATGGATGAAATCCTACAGCAAGTATCAGATGCAATTGGAGATCATAAAATGAAAGCAGTCCTTTTTGCCGATGACCTGATGTTATGGGGAAATTGCGAGAAGGAGGTGCAAGAGCAGTTAGATGCATGGGAGGCAACGGCAGCACAATATGGAATGCATTTCTCTGCAAAGAAAAGTGAAATAATCGTCACAACAAGGAAGAAGAATAGGCCAAATGTGGATATAACTTGTGGAGGGGAAAAACTACAAGTGGTAGAGAACTTCAAGTGTAAGTAGGCCGTTTAGGTTCTTATATTAAGTAGGCTGTTTAGGTTCTTATATTGGTAACGCCGCCGCCACGTAGCGCTCTCTGTATGAAAATCACTGGCTGTGCTGTGTGCAGTCTGTGGCTAGTTTGCATTGTTGTCTGCCATTGTAGTGTTGGGCAGCGGCAGCTGGATGTGAACAGCGCGTAGCGTTGCGCAGTTGGAGGTGAGCCGCCAGCAGTGGTGGATGTGGGGAGAGAGATGGCGGAGTTTTGATAATTTGTAATACTGGATATTATGAACTACTATATATATTATGACTGTTAAGGTAAATACATTGTTTGTTCTCTATTATCATCTTTCAATTGCTAACTATGCCTATCAGTAGTTAGTGCCTTCTGTAGTTTGAATCTTTGATTTAGCTGGCAATAGTGGCGCTCGCTGTATTGCAGTAGTTCGAGTAACGAAGATTTTTGTGAGGTAAGTGATTTGTGAAAGGTATAGTTTAATGTTTGTCTGGGCCATTCTTTTGTATGGATTTTTGATAGTCAGATTGCGTTGCGCTAAAATTATTGTGTGTCAGTTTAAGCACAGTCGTGTATAATTTGTTCTAAGGGGACGTTTCACAAGTACCTGGGAAGCGTGATTGAAAGTAAGGGGGGAAACGCAATGGAAATAAATGAAAGGTGCAGAAAATCAGGGCAGTTCTACAAATGTATTAGGGGGCTTATTTGGAGCAAGGAGGTGCCACAGAAATCCAAGGGAATTATATACCGAACCTACTTTGTCCCCATATTGGCATACGGAAGTGAGACATGGGTAATGCACAAAAGCGACAAAAGTAGAATACAAGCTAGTGAAATGAAGTTCCAGAGGAGCAGGTTGGGTGTAACAAGACGAGACAGATTGCGAAATGTGTGTGTGAGGGAAAGACTAAAGGAGGAACCAGTACAGGACAGGATAGAAAAATCAAGACTGCAGTGGTATGGACGCATGAAGAGAATGGATGAGGGAAGAATTCTAAAGAGGATGTTTGATCTGCAACTGAAGGGGAAGAGGCCCAGAGGAAGACCAAGGGATAGATGGGTGAAGGGAGTGAAGGAATGTGTGGTGAGAAGAGGAGAGAACTGGACGAAAGTGGAAGAGTGGGAATGGTGGAAAGACAGAAGGCGATTGAGAGGCTTGTGTTCCCGACAGACCCAGCCAGTGGCTGGAAACTGTCCAAGATGATGATGATGATGATGATGATGTTGATCTCATTTTGTTCGTTGTATATGATCGGGGCGGACGTCTCATGACACCCGTCCAGGTTGTTCGTTGAGCCGTTCACTCAGTTTTTTTTATTATAAAGGGTAGCTAAGCCCACTGACCGAACACGCTGAGTTACCGTGCCGGCGACCACTCAGCTACCGGGGGGGAACCCGGCTTTCAGAGGAACAGATCAACAATAGACCGAATATTCACCCTGCGTCAAATTTTGGAAAAGAAATGGGAATACAATAAACCAGTTCATAATCTTTTCATAGATTTTACAAAAGCATATGATTCAGTATTGCAATCCAAATTGTACAGAATTCTTTTGGAACTTGGTATACCAAAGAAGAATGTTAGACTTATAGAAGTGAGTTCGAAAAACACAAAAGGTAGAGTACGTGTGGGGAAATTGGAGTCAGAAGAATTTGTAATAAAGAACGGACTTAAGCAGGGAGATGCCCTGTCTCCGCTACTTTTTAATTTAGTCCTAGAATATATTGTACGAATGGCAGCAGATAATTCAGAGGGTGTGGAGTTAAATGGAAATATTAAGATATTAGGGTATGCAGATGATCTAAACGTCATCAGCGATAAGAAAGAATCTGTAACAGCAAATGCGAATGCGTTAATCGAGGCTAGTGACGATATGGGTCTAAGGATAAGTGAAGACAAAACTAAATACCTGGTTACTAGTAGAATGCCAACAGCAATAGATCAGGAAATGTTAAGAGTTGGAGACATGCAGTTTGAAAAAGTGATCATATTTAAGTATCTAGGCGTGGACATCACTTCGAGAAATGAGACTGAATCCGAACTGAAGAAGAGATTACGGGCGGGAAATTCGTGCTACTTCTCACTGAATAGATTACTTTCATCACGGATATTGTCTAGGAATTTAAAGTTTAGAATACACAGAACTATTATTCTACCATTAATGCTTTATTGGTGTGAGACTTGGTCTCTCACTGTGCAAAATGAAAAGCCGTTTCGAGTATTTGAAAACAAAATTTTGAGGAAAATTTTCGGAGCAAAAAGGGATGAAATTAGCGGAGAGTGGCGACAACTGCATAACGAAGAGGTTCACGGTCTCTATTCAAGACTTGACATAATCAGTAATATTAAATCACGTAGGCCGCAATGGGCGGGTCACGTAGCTCGAATGGACGAGGGCAGGACAGCACGCAGAATACTGGTAGGGCACCTAGAGGCAAAACGTCCTGTGGAGAGACCGACGCGTAGATCGGAGGACAATGTGAAGGCTGATTTGAGGAGCCTAGGTATTGAAGGGGAATGGAAGGAAATAGCCCAAGACAGGGACAAATGGAGAAAATACGTTGCTGCGGTAATGGACTCTCGAGTCCGGTTTGACCAGTGAGTATTCTTGGCAGAACTAATTACATACTGACATAATCGTCGGTATTGTTTTCGTTTCCCAATAGTTATAAATAATTTGATTTCGGAAAAGAAGCTCAGTATTTGGGCACGATGTCGAAGATAGTAGGTCCCTTACGTACTGATTGTACCGAGTAAGATGTGGAGACGTCGGTTTGAAAGAGGACAGAAGAATCACGAGGACGGGCGTCCCTTGCCTGAGGTATTTATAGTCTGTCTGTAAACTAAAGAGCGAGCAGCGCTTTTGGTGGGGGAAGTGGCCTTTCCCGGAAGAACGCTGCCACCGGCGTACAGGGGCACCCAAAATCTGTTGCCCGTTACCCGTTTAGAGGTGTAGATCGGCGTGCTGTGATATACGTCGTTTCTGTTCGTATGATCTTAGTTGCCAGTGTCAGTCAGTTAACTTTGTATACTTACTGATATACTTCGATTTCCGGAAGTGATGGATAATCGTCTAGGATTGCAAGAAAATGTGCAGAATACGAGGAAGAGGAGGTACTTGCTGAGTAACGAGCGTTCGATCGTCTCTAATGTTATTACATCGTGTATTAAAGAGGCGAACTGTTCGCTAATATTACCAGTCC
Source organism: Schistocerca cancellata (assembly GCF_023864275.1). Classification (NCBI taxonomy): domain Eukaryota; kingdom Metazoa; phylum Arthropoda; class Insecta; order Orthoptera; family Acrididae; genus Schistocerca; species Schistocerca cancellata. The sequence goes on along the minus strand of NC_064628.1, from coordinate 21,045,185 downwards.
CAATCAAAGGGCTGCAATTTATGCAAACGTCAGCCGCGTCCAATAGGACGCATAAGGAAGGAAGGCGAAAATAAGCTGCATGGTTTAGTGGAATTGCCACGAAGGAATACTAATAATCTTGGGAGGAAACTGATCGTTATAGACAGTTTCTAAATCACGTAAAACCTAAGATGCTTATGGAACACTAAATCTCTATCTCGGTCACTCTTCACCTAATTCTGAGACATATTGTTTGAAATTTATGCGCAATACCTATTCTAAACACTGCTGAAATTTTCTTCGAAACATGTACGTGGGTTCTGGGATTCAAAAAGCTTGACATACGAGATGCGTTCACGTATTAATTTTTATGTTTTGGTAAGAACTTTATTTGTTAATCTACAGCAATGTTATCTTCTTCAAAATATTTCCCATTACATACTATACACTTGTGCCAGTGCTTTTTCCAATTTCCGAAATTCTTTAGGGACTGTTTCTTCGGGGTAGTTCATAGGTCTCTTAACTGTGCATTTTTAATCTCATCCATGCTTGTAAAACCGCTGTCCTTTAAGGCCTGCTTTGAAATGTTTATACCACTTGTATGCCGTTGGTTCACTTATAACAGGCTCACCAAAAGCAATATTTAACATTTCTAAAAATTTCATACACTTCATTCCATTCATACAACAAAATTTAGTACAGATTCTCTAAGCTATTTTTATACAACACAAATACTCATTGATGCTACCAAAACACGTGTAACCTCTTGACAGCTGACAACAGAGTAAATACCCAATATGCATAACATTGTACACATACTTTTGACACATGTTTACGAAGATAGTGCCAAAAAGTAGTGAAAATCGGACAATACAACACGCAAAATTATAAATTTCTGCTTACTTTTTAAACACTCTTCGTGTTGCGAAAATTGTTAAGTTTCAATGCAGTCCTTCAAAGAAAATATCTACCTTTTAGTAGAAACACAAAGTAAGAACAAGCCTCAAATGCTACAGATTGATTGCATTATACGGGGTTCGTTTTACGAATAGCAATAGAGGAACATACAATACGTTCACATGAACAGGCATTCGGTTCTATGTTTGTGGTATAATCCTGACTTCCATTCTTATCTTAATATTATTTACTCTATAATATTGTATTTCGGAAGAAGGTACCGTTTTTTGTATTCCTTATGGTCTTAATACATTTGTCTAAAAATGGACGCAGCAGAGACGTATCTGTACACGGCGTCGCCACAGATTTACATCGCGCGCCGCGGCAGGGCCGGTACTGCGTTGTGAAACGGCCTGTAGAAGCGCCCTGTGACGTAGCTGGGTTGGCAGAGTGGGGACTCGCTAGCTCGCTCTTCAGTTTACCGACAGACCATACCTGGTGAAGGGGCAAGTGTGGCAAACGTCCGGCATTCGCTGCCTACTAGAGATGGGCAAAACTGTTCTTTTCAGAGATTGGATCAGAACTGTTCACTCCCTGAAATGAATTAGCTCTTTTTTATGGCTCACCACTCATTTACAATAGAAAATAAATGGAAGGCACATTGCCCTTTAAACTTGGTTTATTCCAGTACTATACCTGTATTTTGATCTTATTTGATCCTATTTTGAAGTAACACAGATAATGAGTAAGAATTTTGTATTGTTTATTGAAATTTCCACGATATGACAAAGTTTTTGATTATTGATTTATTTTGCACTATCGTGGTTTTTTGGGTGATCGGAAAATGTTGTAACTTGAGATTTACATTAACAATATATTTGGCTATAATGTATTAAAATTTCATTAACCTCATACAAATACATCGCAAGCCATATATTTTTAAAGTGAACGTTTCCTTTCGAAGACGCCTAAAATCGCAAAATCCGTACCAGAATAAGAAAAAAAAATATAAATTTGACTGTAAAACGAAAGTGCTGCATATAGCCTTACGCAGAATAAAACAAGGAAAATATTGGTGTATCACATTTTGCGATACGTTTATCGGTTCGCTCGTAATTAAAGCGTAAATTCGAGTGTCCATAATAAAAATCCTATAGTAAGAGGAGTCGTCAGGAACCTAATCTAATCAGTTTAAACAAATAAAAATAAAATAAAAACAATTGATGTATACATAACATAATAATGTAATATACATAGCGGTATTACTACGAAGAACAATATCCAGTGGGGACGAACTCCGATGCAGAGGCGCTGAGTCGAGCAGGTCGAGCCGCGAGCTGTATTACTGCGTGAGCTGAGACCGCAGAGACCAGAGTGACACCTGAGTCGCTTTGCTCGACGCTCTGGCTAGAGTCGAGACGGTGGGGTGAGCATTGAGCGGGCGAGTTCCGAGGGTGGGGGGAGTGGTGAACTCACCCGCTCCGAGACAAATCGTCCGTTCCCTTGTGAGCAGGTTTTTGCAAGTAGTTCCTATGTTATCCGCTAGGTGGCTCTCTGTCCTGTTGCTCGCATCAACTGCCCAGAGGGCAGGACGTGCGACTGAAACGATCGCCGACAGAGTGCGATGCGAAGTTAAGCTGCGCCAGACACTGCAGAGTGCACACGGCAGACGACGCACAGAGACGGCACGGCATATGTGAAACACAAAATCCAATGGGGCACTGCACAATGCAGGCAGCCAAGGTAGAAGCAGGGCAGAGGCCGGCGCTGGCTGTGTTGTGTGGCGTGCACTGTGCTCTGACCAGCAGAGGCGCTGCTGATATGCTCCGTATCTCTCTCTCTCTCTCTCTCTCTCTCTCTCTCTCTCTCTCTGCCGTGGGAAACGTTTGGAGCTACCGTTCTTTTTTTCTCAATTACTGATTGTTGACGCCTTTGAAAGATTGAACTCTAAGAATTAGTTCAAGAGCGGATCCCCCATCTCTAGTCAGCAGGCCTACCTCGGCGAGCCGGTGGCAGCGGCTGAAGGCGGCGTGCGGCAGCGCGGCCAGCAGGTTGTCCTGCAGGTGCAGCTCGTACAGGTCGGGCAGCGCGGCGAGGGCGTCGTCGGCGAGGCTGGCCAGCCCGCAGGCGGGCGCGCCCAGCACGCTGAGCGCGGGCAGTCCCCGGAAGGTGTCGGCCCCCAGCGCGGGCATGCGCGCGCCGCCCACCTCCAGCCGCGTCAGCGCCGCCGCCCGCAGCAGCGCGCTCCGCGCCCCCACCTCCAGCCCGTTGCCGCTCAGGTCCAGCTCGAGCAGCTGGCTGTTGCTCGCGAACGTACTCGCGTCCAGCGTCGAGATGGCGTTGTTGTCGAGGGCGGCCCTCTCCAACTGGGACAGGTTGGAGAACGCTCGTGAGTCGATCCAGCTCAGCGGCGTCTTGCTTATCCTGCAACCGAAAAAGTACGAAGTGGCATCCGAAAGCTCCTGACACGGTTGCGAATCGAGTGTGCACAAAATGCACCATCTGTCGAAAAAGCTGAAGCATGCAGAATACGTGATCATACGAGGGCAGTTCAATAAGTAATGCAACACATTTTTTTTCTGAAACAGGGGTTGTTTTATTCAGCATTGAAATACACCAGGTTATTCCCCAATCTTTTAGCTACACAACACTATTTTTCAACGTAATCTCCATTCAATGCTACGGCCTTACGCCACCTTGAAATGAGGGCCTGTATGCCTGCACGGTACCATTCCACTGGTCGATGTCGGAGCCAACGTCGTACTCCATCAATAACTTCTTCATCATCCGCGTAGTGCCTCCCACGGATTGCGTCCTCCATTGGGCCAAACATATGGAAATCCGACGGCGCGAGATCGGGGCTGTAGGGTGCATGAGGAAGAACAGTCCACTGAAGTTTTGTGAGCTCCTCTCGGGTGCGAAGACTTGTGTGAGGTCTTGCGTTGTCATGAAGAAGGAGAAGTTCGTACAGATTTTTGTGCCTACGAACACGCTGAAGTCGTTTCTTCAATTTCTGAAGAGTAGCACAACACAGTTCAGAGTTGATCGTTTGACCATGGGGAAGGACATCGAACAGAATAACCCCTTCAGCGTCCCAGAAGACTGTAACCGTGACTTTACCGGCTGAGGGTATGGCTTTAAACTTTTTCTTGGTAGGGGAGTGGGTGTGGCGCCACTCCATTGATTGCTGTTTTGTTTCAGGTTCGAAGTGATGAACCCATGTTTCATCGCCTGTAACAATCTTTGACAAGAAATTGTCACCCTCAGCCACATGACGAGCAAGCAATTCCGCACAGATGGTTCTCCTTTCCTCTTTATGGTCTTCGGTTAGACAACGATGGACCCAGCGGGAACAAACCTTTGAATATCCCAACTGGCGAACAATTGTGACAGCACTACCAACAGAGATGTCGAAGTTGAGCACTGAGTTGTTTGATGGTGATCCGTCGATCATCTCGAACGAGTGTGTTCGCACGCTCCGTCATTGCAGGAGTCACAGCTGTGCACGGCCGGCGCGCACGCGGGAGATCAGACAGTCTTGCTTCACCTTCCGGCGATGATGACACACGCTTTGCCCAACGACTCACCGTGCTTTTGTCCACTGCCAGATCACCGTAGACATTCTGCAAGCGCCTATGAATATCTGAGATGCCCTGGTTTTCCGCCAAAAGAAACTCGATCACTGCCCGTTGTCTGCAACGCACATCCATTACAGACGCCATTTTAACAGCTCCGTACAGCGCTGCCACCTCTCGGAAGTCAATGAAACTATACCAGACGAAGCGGGAATGTTTGGAAATATTCCACAAGAAATTTCCGGTTTTTTCAACTAAAATTGGCCGAGAAAAAAAATGCGTTGCATTACTTATTGAACTGCCGTCGTACATCAACTAACTTCGTACACATAAAACACTACTAGTAGGTGTGTACCTGACAAGCGATTCTCTATGACAGGCAGAACGGCCACCAGAGTGCATTAGTGATATTAGTGATTACTGTTATTACCGCACCTCGTAAGGTACCGCACCGTATCTGAGGGAATAGAACAGCATGTGGTGTGCGTACTGTAAGACCTTCGGTACACACACCGTCAGATTACTTGACTTGTCGCTCTAATGAAGTAGGCGAGTGTCACCAATATGTCTCGTGGTCTTATTGTGGCGTGTTTATCTTCTGCCGTTAGGTCAGACGATAGAAATGCCACTTGCACGCTTAGAGTAGCAGATTGACGGTAACCAACTTTAAACAGAACTCGATTAATTTTTACACACATTTATTAAAATAATAACAAGCATAAAAATAACTTAACTTGGTTCTGGATGCTGTTTACAATTGACGATCTGAAGGTCCTTTGGTCTTGGTACGTTAGTCTTATTCTCACATATCTCTGATACTTGACAAGGTGTCTATTCATTTACCTTCATGGCTATGTACAGGAATATGATAATCTTATTAGGCGCAGACTGACACTTGACTGTAGACTGGTGCAGACAAATGCAGACTGGTAAAGGCAGGTGCAGACTAACGCAGACTGGCTAATCGGAGGTCTCTACACTCGTTATAATACCTCGCGCGTTCAGGTATCACTGTGCGAGTGTGATCCGCGAGGAGAAAAGGTTCTACATTAGCAGCAATCTCACTGGCTGCGTTACATATTAATACGCGGATCGGCGGAAGCAGAATTTGGTCCGTCTCTATGACAGCGCCATCTCGTAGTGCGGAGACGGACGAGCGCTGCGCCTGCGCTGTTGTGTTTAGTGGGGTGCGCTCTATTGGGAAAGTTGTGTACGCGCTGACTACGCGGGAACTATGTACACAACACAGCATCAGATGCTGACCCATTCTTTCTTTCTTTCGCTTACGCCTTTTCCCGCAGTTTTCGCAGGGTCAGCATAGTTACAACGGATTTGGGATGGTTAATGGAAAGGGGTGGCCGGATGCCCTTCCTGCCGCCACCCCGTACCCCCCAGGACGGAATCAGTGTACCCCAGCTGTCTGCGTCTAGTGGGAGTCAGGAAAGAGTGCAAACATTTTCAGATGTCTGTGAGTCGTGTAACTGAAGCTGAACTTGGGGACAAGCCCATTATTCACCTAGCGGGATGTGGAAAACCGCCTAAAAACCACATCCAGGCTGGCCGGAGGACCAGCCCTCGTCATTAACCCGCTGGGCGGGTTCGATCTGGGGCTGGCGCACCTACCTGAGTCCAGGAAGCAGCGCATTACCGCTCTCGGCTGCCCTGGCGGGTAGATGCTGACTCATTACTGTTAAGGATATAGAGATGCCATGTACACATATGAGACAGTGTCACCAGCACCTGCCAGAGTTGGGAAGGGGCTTCATTGTTGGTCTCCATTCGGCCGGCTGGTGGAATCCGTGACAATCAGGTTTTTGGAGTGTTCAGATTTGACAATGGCCTATAGTCCAATTCTTTTATCTTGGCGGCTCGCGCATGCCCGCCCAGACGCGGGAGATTACTGCGTTGCCAGTTGCAAACGACGCACACACCAGGAGAACCAGCGCCATAGTACAGGGTGATTCAAAAAGAATACCACAACTTTAAAAATGTGTATTTAATGAAAGAAACATAATATAACCTTCTGTTATACATCATTACAAAGAGTATTTAAAAAGGTTTTTTTTTTCACTCAAAAAAAAGTTCAGAGATGTTCAATATGGCCCCCTCCAGACACTCGAACAATATCAACCCGATACTCCAACTCGTTCCACACTCTCTGTAGCATATCAGGCGTAACAGTTTGGATAGCTCTCGTTTCAAATCATCAATGGTGGCTGGGAGAGGTGGTCGAAACACCACTAAACTTCATCACTAAACACAATCTTTGAAACGAAAGATTCATCTGTGATAAAATCACAGAAATCGATTCTTTTAATCTTATCAGCTGCAGACAGTGCTTGAACCAATTTCAGACGATGAGGTTTCATAACTAACTTTTTTCGTAGGACTCTCCATACAGTTGATTGTGGAATTTGCAGCTCTCTGCTAGCTCTGCGAGTCGATTTTCCTGGGCTGCGAACAAATGCTTGCTGGATGCGTGCTACATTTTCATCACTCATTCTCGGCCGTCCAGAACTTTTCCCTTTGCACAAACACCCATTCTCTGTAAACTGTTTATACCAACGTTTAATACACCACCTATCAGGAGGTTTAACACCATACTTCGTTCGAAATGCACGCTGAACAACTGTCGTCGATTCACTTCTGCCATACTCAATAACACAAAAAGCTTTCTGTTGAGCGGTCGCCACCTTAGCATCAACTGACGCTGACGCCTAGTCAACAGCGCCTCAAGCGAACAAATGTACAACTAAATGAAACTTTATAGCTCCCTTAATTTGCCGACAGATAGTGCTTAGCTCTGCCTTTTATCGTTGCAGAGTTTTAAATTCCTAAAGTTGTGGTATTCTTTTTGAATCACCCTGTATAGTATAGTTCGCAAACTTACGTTTAGGGGGGAGCGCGCAGTTTATGAAGTAAAGCCACTACGGCCGCATTGACCCTTTCGCTGCTACAGAGACGTGCTCCCCGCACTCCCCGATTTTGTCATCACTGCACTGCTCGCCTGTGCAGACACACGGTGTTCCGACTGCTTTGACACACTTATCATTCGATTTCACAAAAACTATTTGGCCCAAAAATCTGATGTTTACACATCTTCTTGACTGATACCTTTCCCCCATAAATGACTTAATTTTGTTTCGACGTTCAACGCAGTTATTGTGCAGCATTAAATGTAGTAAACCATTGCACGAAATTCTGAAGAGTTTGCAGAGGTAAAAGTCCATAGCGTATACTTTCCGTATGGTCGATTTTAGTTGCCACAATGTTGAGAATGAAATGTGGACAAGATACCCAAATTTCATAAAAAATATACTGCATAACAATGTCTCATTTAAGTACCAGATAGGTGTCGTATGTAATATTGAGAAATATTCCGTCTTTCGCGACTGTAATAAAAGTTTTATTTATACCAGAGTCTTCGCTTTTTTCTAAAAAGTTCTGATTAAAACAAAGTTGGCGAAGTACACAAAACTGAATTGTGGAAGTAATAAAACATAGAAACTAAAATATTTTGTCGTGAGGCGCAGTGTGCAAACAATTTGTGTTTGACAGCAAATACTTGTCAAAACATAGATCGCCGGCCGATGTGGCCGTGCGGTTCTAGGCGCTGCAGTCTGGAACCGCGAGACCGCTACGGTCGCAGGTTCGAATCCTGCCTCGGGCATGGGTGTCTGTGATGTCCTTAGGTTAGTTAGGTTTAACTAGTTCTAAGTTCTAGGGGACTAATGACCTCAGTAGTTGAGTCCCATAGTGCTCAGAGCCATTTGAACCAAAACATAGATCGGTCGACGAAAACATTGAATATGATGATGTTGCCAAAGCAGCGAAGCAAAGAATTGCGTCAGACAATCAAGTAGCTCGGCAACGTACGAGCCGACATTCTGCTCTGAATAATACTTTTAATACTGTCGCAAAAGAATATATCTCAATATGAATAATAAAGCAGCGACTGCGGAAGAGAAGATATACAAACAAAACAGATAACATGAATATTGTATGTGTGCCTTCTCATTGTTTTTAATTTCTGTGGAAAGAAATATTGGAGGACAAAATTAGAAAAACCGAAAACTTATTATGATTATAATGAAGAGACAAAGTGTAACGTGCGCATGGGACACACAATACTCGTTAAAGCCTGTGCTATGGTAATTGATCGGGGTTCACCTTATGAGAAAGGATTTTCTTACAGATATCGACCGCGTGTACCTGAATGGTGGCAAATCAGACTCACACCCACTCTGTAATAACAATGATCCGTCAAGTAAGTCCAAAATGCAATTACACGTCAAGATGGACCAAACGTAACACTGAAGATGCTACCAATATGATAATAATACGGTCGCCAGCCTAATTAGGCATTAACTGAGTTTCTTCCCTGTACAAGTTGGTGTATATTCGTGCAAAACAACACGTAGTAACACTGCATAATATAGTAAAATTTTAGAACCAGAACATCTATTGAACTGATAGTTTCACTTTCTGTACTGATATGGAAAAACCATGAATACATAACACTATACTATAATTTATACTACAAAAGTTCGTACTGTCTATTGATCTGATTAAAATGGGACATAGGTTACCCTAGAAATAGCACTTTCGAGCGGCACACAAAATGTCAGTTTCGATAAAGATAAAACACTGATAAATTTTGGCTTTTATATGGACTTCAACTTTTGCTGGTCAAACCAATTTAGAACACTTCAGAATTCAAATGAATAAAAAGGGGGGGGGGGGGGGGATTGTAACATTACGAGTCAAGATAGCTGTAACGGAAATTGAATAGCGTAAAGTTATCATTAAAAACGCACGCCGCGCGATTTAATTGAATAGCGTAAAGTTATCATTAAAAACGCACGCCGCGCGATTTGTGACGATTTGGTTGGTCATAATAGTAGTAACATGCTTTTGAATACAATTAAAATATAACGGCGATACCTGCTTAGTGTTATTGGAAATAATATGTAGTAAATTAATGAGTAAGGTAGCCGATCCTATAAGAAGAGGTGAAATTGGGCATATTAAGGTGTTTTGCTTTATGTCGACTAAGCCGATTATACGGCGTCTTTTTTTCCGTTTACTCTTAGAAAAAAAAAAAAACAAGTAAGGAAGTGCTAATTGTGCGTTGTGAAAAATATAGGGGCGAATTTTAAATAGCTACAGTGTATAATCAGACTAACAAATGGACATTCAGTTACGCGAAATAGCGGACAGCGAAGTGTGGTCATTAAATTGAGTACACCTACAGGGCGGTAAATTCCGGGATAAGTCTATTCGCATCTCACGAGGGACGCGGTATTGAGACCGGTTTTTTTTTTTAAATTATATGACGGAGAGCGGGCTTCAATTTATAAAAAGGAGAAAAGATGTATCATTATCATTGACTGTTGGTGTTAAGCAACCAAATCTGTTCATCAAAGGGTTTCGGTGAATGAGTGGTGAGTGTGAAATGAAACTGTGAACGAAGTTATGTTAAATAAAGCAGAAGAGACAAGACAGTTTGGTCGTATCTGTTATTGTTCCATCAACCGTAACATTTCTTCTCGTTGTACGAAGCCTTTATAGACGATCGTTATGACAATTTGCTTTGAAGGGATCTCGTCACGAGTTAAGTTTTGGGGACCTGGTCAACAGGGGATAGTTCGTAGATCTTAACTACTGCAGCTATTCTGGAATCAGGTGCTACCGTGACCGTTGTGTGTTGTCAATGGCTTAAGGTCATCATATCTCATGCTCTAAGATCGACGCGCCTTTCCTCTTGGTATAACGGTGTCTCACGGTAACGACGACAACGCCGACGGCGAAGGAAGATACGGTAGAGGGACCTGAAACTGTTAAAATCACTGTATTAAAAAAATTGATTACTGAAATTATTATGCGTTCAAGATTTCCAGTATATGAGTTACGACTCTTTTCATCTTATTTACTGCTCATTTAAATACCTTTATATCTGTCTCGAAATAATTAACCTTCATTACTATATCAATATTAAAGTTATCTTTCAGCTTCGTTAGACCTTCGTTATTCATTTACTGGTTCATTAACAAAACAGTTCTTTAGACACCATTCTAATATAGTTAGGTCTGCAAGTAATTATTATTAACACAAAATTTAATTTTTCATTTCGGGACACTCGGATTGCACAACATTTGGAAAGGAACCTATCTATGTTAGTTGTGAGGATAATTAAATGATGGGAAAGTTCTGGTAAAATTTAGGTTATTATTGAACAGTTCACTTTCTAGTCCATACGAACATAGTACTAAAAGTTTCAACCTGCTTGTATCGATGCGGCGGTTGGCAGGTGGCGAGATGGCGAGGCACAGAGCGCACATACAACCACAGCTATGGCTCTTGACGTATCGGCACTTTAATTCTTCTTAGCGCCGCAATACTTTTCCATTTAGTGCCTAAGGAATTTTGCCATGCTGTATGGGCGTTGGAACGGCATACCCGAGGCTCAATGAATCTACGTCTTCCAGGAGAGCCTCCTCGCTCCAGAAGGTGTTGCTCAGACCAGTGCCAAACTCCAACTACCACTGCTGCTGCGCCCGTTGTGCCGTGCAGTGCCCGCGCGCATTTTCCCGCGCTCGCCTGCCATCCACCTTTTACCGCTCCCTGACAGGCCGGGTATTCACCCGAGATTTTGCGTTCTACATATCCTAACACATTGCCTACGTATGGACCAGACGCACAGTTACAATTTTAAACATCTTACTACAGTCTCAACATTTGTTACATTTCAATTCTATTACAATATTGCTTGACATTTGACATAAACATTAAACTTCACATTGAAACTTGTTTGCAGTTTTCTTAACACAATGGCATGAAACAAAACAAAAACAGATGAAATCAGAATATCAATTACACAAGTTTAATAGTACAACGTCGTCGTTGTTACAAAAGCACTAGAAATTTCAAAAAATTACATTCAAACGAATAAAATTCATGAAGTAAGACACTTCGATATTGTTTCTAAATAAAGAAAACAATATTAAGCACCGAACAAGGTTTGAACTCAGTACCGTTCACTTAGCAGCCAAAGCACTTTAACCATTACGCTAACGCAGTTCAACATTCATTAGAACTCCTTGAGGACTCTAAAACATCACGCACAATACCGACAAATACTGTTGGTATTACTCACGTCTCGTCGAAGTACAATAGGAAATAAAGAATTACCGCTGTTCTTTATTGTGAAAAAGCGGTTCGTGAGAATGATACAAACACCTTTCCTTGCTATCGCCTGAATAAGGAGGCTTTTTGCTTGTTTGGTTTAATTAATTAATAGAATATGAAGGAATTGGTGTAAAGAATGCTTTTACCAAACTTACTGTAAAAGAAAGTCTGCTATCAAGATATTGCTTTTGTTCAATTACTCTATTTATGACTGAACGTTTCTAAAACTGAAGACACTCGTCCGTGCTCTGCACTGCCGTCGAGCTCTGGCAACGTCGTTCTCTGTTCATTGGCTGACTGTTTTGTGACGTCAGGTGCGCAGAACGAACCTAAACTCGGCCGCCATCGTAAATGACGCACACTATAGTGTTGGACTGTATGGGAATGTGATGGCAGGCATATGCATTGTAAAGATTCCAGTCGCCAATATATAATCACAAAGGAGAATCGGGCATATTGTGCACCAAGCACATTGTAACCTCTTTACAAATCTGTCAGCCATCTGAGAACAGGTAATGGACTTGATGCAACATTCAGTGTCATCTCTCACCACATTCAGAAACTAACAGCAGTGAGACCAGGGAATTACTGTCCAATGCTTAGGCTGCCATTACACAATGATATGTCACAGACACCCTACGTTCCCACGTTCTACCCCTCATGGGACAGTTTTTGGTGCCATTTTTCGACAGGACAATGCTTGGTCACATATGCTACGTGTCTCTGTGAACTATCTGCATGATGTCGTACTGCTGTGGCCAGTAACATCCTCAGATCTATTCCCCCATAGAATACGAAGGACGTTTGAAAAGTCCGTGCAAAAATAAAAACTACTTATGTGTTTGGGGTAAACCTTTTTTATTTTTCGACATAGTCTCCTTTCAGACTTATATACTTCGTCCAACCCTGTTCTAATTTATCGATCCCTTCCGAATAATAGGAATTGTCCAAGTCTGCAAAATAGCTATTAGTTGCTGCAATCAGCTCCCTGTTTGAATAAAATCTTTGTCTCACCAGCCATTTCTTCAAGTTAGGGAACAAATAGTAGTCCGAGAGAGCCAAGTCTGGAGAATAGGGGAGATGTGGAACGAGTTGGGATCCTATTTCCATTAATTTTGCGACCACAACTGCTGAGTTGTATGCTCGTGCATTGTTGTGATGGAAAAGGACTTTTTTGCGGTCCAGTCGCCGGCGTTTTCCTTGCAGCTCGGTTTTCAAACAGTCCAATAACTGTGAATAATATTCACCTGTAATAGTTTTACCCTTTTCCAGATAATCGATGAGGATTATCCCTTGCGAATTCCAAAACACAGACGCCATAATCTTTCCGGCCGAAGGAATGGTCTTCGCCTTTTTTGGTGCAGAGTCTCCCTTGTTAACCCAATCATTAGATTGTTATTTGGTCTCAGGAGTATCGTAATGTATCCATGTTTCATCCACAGTACGAAACGACGCTTAAAGTCCTGCGGATTCTTCCTGAACAGCTGCAAACCATCCTTGCAACACTTCACACGGTTCCGTTTTTGGTCAAGCATGAGCAATCGCGGAACCCATCTTGCGGATAGCTTTCTCATTTCTAAATGTTTACGCAAAATATTTTCTACCCGTTTATTCGAGATGCCCACAGCGCTAGCAACCCCACGCACCTTAACTCTTCTGTCATCCACCACCATATCATGGATTTTATTAATGATTTCTAGAGTCGTAACCTCCACAGGGCGTCCAGAAAGTTCAGCATCACTTGTCCCCATATTGCTATTCCGAAAATTTTGAAACCACTTATAAACTGCTCTAATCGAAGGTGCAGAGTCACTGTAATGTTTATCAAGCTTCTCTTTAGTCTCCTGAGGCGTTTTGCCTCATAAAGGAATGTTTAAACACCACACGAAATTCTTTTTCGTCCATTTTTTGACAATCATTCGACTTCCTTGATTCACACGAATGCCAAACACAAAGAAGTAGACCAATATGGCTGAAACTTGGCGTGCGTTCTTTACAAAGATGCTACTAACTAAACATGACCTCGATACGCGCCGATGGTGCCATCTCTCGGACTTTGTACTGACTTTTCAAACGCCCATCGTATGTGTGGGGCAGCTGTCCCAATGCAGTGTCCAGAATATTAATGACCATTTATGACAGTTGTAGGTTGGGCTGCCTCGCAAGAAGATACAGTGGATTTACGACAACTTTTGCAACTGAATCAGTATACGCATCCACGCAAGAAGCGGCCAGGTGTCATAGTGATAAGTGGACTTATACTGCCAAGTTCTTCGCAAAATTGGCTCTATTTTGCAGTCGCTGTACTAACATCGCATACTCTCTCAACTTGTGAAGTTCCGTTTCGTTTCCTCCTCCCCTCCTGCATGCTTCACTTTTGTTTCTCAGACTGTGTAACTTTGCCTGTGTTTACGGAGATGGTGTTGTAGAGGAGGCGACAACGTAGTTGTGGGGTATCTGTTGTGAACAATCATCGCCCAGTTGCAGATAGGCAGTGGAAGCCTATGCACGAACGTGTATCTCGTATAACCTGTAAACTACAGCTGTTTGCAAATGACCATACACTATGACAAAAAAAAAAATGTCGCACCATTAAAGAGTCATCTGAATGGGACAGAAATCGGTACATGTGACGTACATGTACAGACAAACAAACGATTACAGTTTCAGAAAATTTGCATGATTTATTCAAGGGAAAGCGCTTCATAAATTCAGCAAGTCAGTGATGCATTCGTCCACTTTTGGCCCTTATGCAAGCAGTTATTCGCCTGACATTGATAGAGTTAGTGGATGTCCTCGTGAGCGATATCGTACCAAATTCTGTCCAGCTGGTGCGTTAGATCGTCAGAATTCCGAGCTGGTTCGAGTGCCCTGTACACAATGCTCCAAATGTTCTCAATGGGTGAGATACGACCATTGCCATAAAATAAGGTAAAGCAGACTCGCTGGGAAAGATTTAGTTGTTGTTCGAAAGTGGAAAGGTAATGAAGATAATAGAGGGTGTCGAAGAATTTCACCAGCTTCTGTGAAACGATACCTAACGAAATGTCTCTGTATTACGAATGTGTGCTGTATAAACCAGTTGTTTCAGCTTGCCCTACATATAAAAAGTCGTAGGAATAAGGTTGGGTAGACGTGTGAGCCATAGAAATGGTCCTCCCTTACCCACAAGTATGACGCAGGAGATATCCTTTGTCCACCGAACATTGTGACTCAAATAGTGCAGGAGACCTAATACGAAAGAAAAAAGAAAAATCGACTTCTCTTTTTAGCGAGGCCATATCCTGTTACAAGTCTGGGGCAATGTTCTGAATGGAGCTATTCCAAACATTTTGAACATCTGTAATGAGTTTCTGACTTCAGAACATCGTAACTGTTTACTTCACTAAGCACGCAAAAAAGGCTGGATATAGTTTAAAGAGTGCAAGTGGAGTGGCAGTTATACACATACCGTAAACCTTGTGTGCAAGGATTGTAGCCAAATAACTTTGAACTCACGGCCCCCTTCTATCAACGGATTACGCAGTGCGGGACTTACTACGGTTGTTATGGTTCACCGTGATAATGCTTTTCAACTGCCGCAGCAGGCAGATCTGCACAGGTGAAAAATGCACGCTCCATGCTCATCTCATATATTCGGAGGTAAATTAAAATGGACATTTTTCCTTATTTTGATTTGAGAAATCTTCCCTAAAATTATGGAAGAGTATTAATTGCATAACTTTTAATTTTGGATGGAGCAATATTGCCTCAGTACTAAAACGAAATGCGTTGTCTCCTTGTCCGGACCAGGTATTTTCAATGATTTCCCGTGATTTTGTGTCATACACTTACGCCCATTGTTTCCCGATGAACTAATCAGCCCAAACAGTTACATTTCTGAAGATGGGGAAGCGGCCTTACTCCGCCCAAAATGACTAGCAGTAGTATGGAAAACATCCGAGAGGAACTCGACAACCACATCAGCAATTGGAGATCTCACTAGGTAACATAGTGCTTAAAAACATTGATATAGAGACCGTTAGGTGTATTTTAATTGCGTGAATGATTGTTTTCACTATCTTTTAATTATTTCTAAACTCGAGGAGTTAGTAATTTGCTCGATATCCGTTGCTTTCCATTATACCCAGGGCCGATCCGAGAATTTTTTTTAACATAAGCGAAGTATCATTTAGCGCCCTCTTTCCCCTTTATCCCTCGAACACTTTCATCGGTTACAGTTTTCAGTGTTAACTGTGATATGCACTGTATACATTCCAGCACTTAGGCGCCCCTCTCAACGTGACAACTACAAATTATGATACATCCTGCATAAACATCTTACGAGAGTGGCAAAGTGTGTAATGTGATCGATATTTGTATTGTTCCCCTCATTCTGAGGGGTATTTACCAAAAACATTTTTTGTAAATCTTTCATTCTACCTCTGAAGGAGACAGTGGGCCGTACGAAAGCACAGCTCTTTTCCGCCAATAGTTGTAGCTTGTGCTGTTGTGACAACAATTATTCATGACAAGTGGGTGCTTATTTCATTTTGTTGGGTTTTTAATTTCATATAAGATTGCCTGCAGTTCGGTTTATATATCTTCATGTTATT
Source organism: Schistocerca cancellata (assembly GCF_023864275.1). Taxonomy (NCBI): domain Eukaryota; kingdom Metazoa; phylum Arthropoda; class Insecta; order Orthoptera; family Acrididae; genus Schistocerca; species Schistocerca cancellata. The sequence continues at coordinate 21,028,951 of NC_064628.1, read as the reverse complement.
CAGTGGTCTTGATGACGCTGTGTCGCTATCTTGGAATTTTTTTGATGTAGAAAATATTCGTCTAATTCTGTAGAAGATGATAATCTTGAAAATCTGGTCGATGTAGAGGATATTGTCTTTTTTGTGGGAGTTGCCTGAACATTGCTCACAATTTGTTCTTGTCACATCAGGCTACTATATCTTCTCAAATCCTTTAAAGAATTCTTTGTATATTGACTGTATCAATAATTTCACTAGTTTCCAAAGACAAATAACGTACACCGAGAATGCACATTAGCATGCCACGTACATATTAATGTATTTATGATTGACAATCGTGATATCTTGATTCCATTGCCATGTAATATAGCGCGCCTATAAATTATCCATAACATATAAAAAGTGAGCTTCAACAATACGCCTGCAAGAGAGCTCAGCAGCCTTTGGACTGCGGCGTTTACTCCTAGAAATGACGATTTTAATACGTAAGAGGAAAATCATGTGTGGAAGAAGTGTACAGCTCATTTGAGAATATAATTCGCTTAGTATTCATAATACACATTGGTGTTTTACTTGAACAAGGCACAAATTCACGGGTGGCATGTCGTTCGGCGATTCACAGATCACTTGGATCTATAAAGAATGGATGTAGAGTTAAAACTTACAACCATCGTTCTTTGGAAAATATTTTTATCTTTACGAACATTTTATTATCTACGACAATTAGACGACTGTCGCCCGTCGCCCACTTTCCATAGAAAATGCCGTACTAGAGCGCAGGTGGATTCCGGGTGGTCTATGAAGACCACAGTCAATATACCAAGAATTCTTTAATGGATTTGAGAAGATGTAGTACCTGATATGACAAGAACAAATTGTGAGCAATGTTCAGGCAACTCCTCCGAATGGGGCCTCCCGGCCAACAATGCCATACCATCATTTCATTTTTCAGTCTATAGATTCCAAACAAAGTTACAGTACCATTGCTAAGACTCTGAGAATACTACGGGACATCTTTAGAAATGCTCTGCGACAACTCCAACAAACTTAGCAGCACTGGGTAGCCGCGTGGTCTAAGCCGCCTTGTCACGGTCCGCGCGGCTCCCTCCGTAGGAGGTTCGAGTCCTCCCTCGGGCATGGGTGTGTTTGTTGTCCTTAGCATAAGTCAGTTTACGTTAGACTGAATAGTGTGTAAGCTTAGGGACCGATGACCTCAGCAGTTTGGTCCCATAAGATCTTCCCACAAATTTTCAATTTCCAGCAAACTTAAAAGTATAGTTGCGAACGAATTTACAAGGAACAAAATAAAATGAAAGAACGTCGTAACTTTTTCTCACGTGTGCAGTAAAATATCTCGTCTCTTATTAGTCACAACCTTATGCTGAACTTTAACTTCTGTCTTATTATACAGGGTGATTCAAAAAGAATACCACAATTTAAAAATGTGTATTTAATGAAAGAAACATAATATAACCTTCTGTTATACATCATTACAAAGAGTATTTAAAAAGGTTTTTTTTTCACTCAAAAACAAGTTCAGAGATGTTCAATATGCCCCCCTCCAGACACTCGAGCAATATCAACCCGATACTCCAACTCGTTCCACACTCTCTGTAGCATATCAGGCGTAACAGTTTGGATAGCTGCTGTTATTTCTCGTTTCAAATCATCAATGGTGGCTGGGAGAGGTGGCCGAAACACCATATCCTTAACATACCCCCATAAGAAAAAATCGCAGGGGGTAAGATCAGGGCTTCTTGGAGGCCAGTGATGAAGTGCTCTGTCACGGGCTGCCTGGCGGCCGATCCATCGCCTCGGATAGTTGACTGTTTATACCAACGTTTGATACACCACCTATCAGGAGGTTTAACACCATACGTCGTTCGAAATGCACGCTGAAGAACTGTCGTCGATTCATTTCTGCCGTACTCAATAACACAAAAAACTTTCTGTTGAGCGATCGCCATCTTAGCATCAACTGACGCTGACGCCTAGTCAACAGCGCCTCAAGCGAACAAATGTACAACTAAATGAAACTTTATAGCTCCCTTAATCTGCCGACAGATAGTGCTTAGCTCTGCCTTTTGTCGTTGCAGAGTTTTAAATTCCTAAAGTTGTGGTATTCTTTTTGAATCACCCTGTATATCGGGTAACTTAGCAATATGTTAAGATTTGTGACGCATCATACGCACCTCTTATCTTGGCGCCCCAAGTAGCAGCCTGTGTCGCTTAGGCCGTAAATTGACCCTGTTTGCACCCTCACATCTTGTTTCTGTTCACATTGTCAAATACTTTGACCAAACCTTAATTACGATGTGTGTTGTAGGTTTTATTCTCGTATTTTCTCTATTACTTATTGCAGAACGAATACATTGTCCATATTTGACAAGAAGCTTATACAAAATACAAGAAGAACAGAAGAAATTTTTAATAAATAAAGGAGTAGGACAAGAGTGTCGAATATCAACTATTCTTTATAACAATTACTTTAATGACATTATCCTGCATGGGGGGCGGCACATACAGGAAGGTATTTAAAATACGAAAAGACATCGTGTAAAATGCTTCCAAGGTTCTCGGATGTACTGTTGGAGCCAGTCATCAAAAGTCCACGATATTTCGGCGAACGACCGTTCCGCCATCACCAGGTGGTATTTACAGGGTTATTACAAATGATTGAAGCGATTTCACAGCTCTACAATAACTTTATTGTTTGAGATATTTTCACAATGCTTTGCACACACATACAAAAACTCAAAAAGTTTTTTTAGGCATTCACAAATGTTCGATATGTGCCCCTTTAGTGATTTGGCAGACATCAAGCCGATAATCAAGTTCCTCCCACACTCGGCGCAGCATGTCCCCATCAATGAGTTCGAAAGCATCGTTGATGCGAGCTCGCAGTTCTGGCACGTTTCTTGGTAGAGGAGGTTTAAACACTGAATATTTCACATAATCCCACAGAAAGAAATCGCATGGGGTTAAGTCGGGAGAGCGTGGAGGCCATGACATGAATTGCTGATCATGATCTCCACCACGACCGATCCATCGGTTTTCCAATCTCCTGTTTAAGAAATGACGAACATCATGATGTAAGTGCGGTGGAGCACCATCCTGTTGAAAGATGAAGTCGGCGCTGTCGGTCTCCAGTTGTGGCATGAGCCAATTTTCCAGCATGTCTAGATACACGTGTCCTGTAACGTTTTTTTTCGCAGAAGAAAAAGGGGCCGTAAACTTTAAACCGTGAGATTGCACAAAACACGTTAACTTTTGGTGAATTGCGAATTTGCTGCACGATTGCGTGAGGATTCTCTACCGCCCAGATTTGCACATTGTGTCTGTTCACTTCACCATTAAGAAAAAATGTTGCTTCATCAATGAAAACAAGTTTCGCACTGAACGCATCCTCTTCCATGAGCTTTTGCAACCGCGCAGAAAATTCAAAGCGTTTGACTTTGTCATCGGGTGTCAGGGCTTGTAGCAGTTGTAAACGGTAAGGCTTCTGCTTTAGCCTTTTCCGTAAGATTTTCCAAACCGTCGGCTGTGGTACGTTTAGCTCCCTGCTTGCTTTAATCGTCGACTTCCGCGGGCTACGCGTGAAACTTGCCCGCACGCGTTCAACCGTTTCTTCGTTCACTGCAGGCCGACCCGTTGATTTCCCCTTACAGAGGCATCCAGAAGCTTTAAACTGCGCATACCATCGCCGAATGGAGTTAGCAGTTGGTGGATCTTTGTTGAACTTCGTCCTGAAGTGTCGTTGCAATGTTATGACTGACTGATGTGAGTGCATTTCAAGCACGATATACGCTTTCTCGCCTCCTGTCGCCATTTTGTCTCACTGCGCTCTCGAGCGCTCTGGCGGCAGAAACCTGAAGTGCGGCTTCAGCCGAACAAAACTTTATGAGTTTTTCTACGTATCTGTAGTGTGTCGTGACCATATGTCAATGAATGGAGCTACAGTGAATTTATGAAATCGCTTCAATCATTTGTAATAGCCCTGTACATTGAGGTGACAAAAGTCATTGGATAGCGATCTGAATATATACAGATGGCGGCAGTACTGAGTACACAAGGTGCAAAAGGACAGTGCATTGGCGGAGCCGTCATTTGCACTCAGGTAATTCATGTGAAAAGGTTTCCGACGTGGCTATGGTAGGTGTTAACAGACTTTGAACAAGGAATGGTAGTTGGATCTAGACGCACGAGACATTTCATTTTGTAAATCGTTAGGGAATTCAACATTCCGAGATCCACAATGTCAAGAGTGTGCCGAGAATACTAAATTTCAGGTATTACCTCACACCACAGACAACACGGTCGCCGACGGCCTTCACTTAACGACCGAGAGCAGCGTCGTTTGTCGGTGTCGTTGACGGTGCTAACAGACAAGCAACATCAGAAACAGACGAGCAACCTAACGTATCCGTTAGGACGGTGCGGCAAAATTCGGTGTTAATGGGCTGTGGTAGCAGGCGAACGACATGAGCGCTGTTGCTAAGAGCATGACATGGCCTGCAGAGCCTCTTCTAGGCTCTTGACCACATCGGTTGGACACTAGACGACTGGACAACCGTGGTCTGGTCAAATCAGTCCCCGATTTCAGTTGGTAAGAGCTGATGGTATGGTTCACGTGTGACGCAGAGCCCGCGAAGCCACGAACCCAAGTTCTCAACGAGGCACTGTGCAAGTTACTGGTAGCGCCGTAATTGTGTGGGTTTTGTTTACATAGAATGAACCGAGTCCTTTGATCCAACTGAATCGATCATTGGAAACGGTTATGTTCGATTACTTGGAGGTCATTTGCAGCCATAATAATGGACTTCATGTTCCCAAAATACGATGGAATTTTTATGGATGATACTGCACCATGTCACTGGGTCACAACTGTTGGCGATTGGTTTGGAGAACATCCCGGACAATTCGGGCTAACTGTTTGGCCACCCAGGTCACCCGACATGAATTCTATACGACATTAATGGTACATAATCGAGAGCTCAGTTCATCCACAAAACCCTGCACCGGCAACAGTTTTGCAGTTATGAACGGCTATAGAGGCAGCATGACTTAATACGAGGGCAGTTGAATAAGTAATGCAACACATTTTTTTTTTTAAACAGGGGTTGTTTTATTCAGCATTGAAATACACCAGGTTATTCCCCAATCTTTTAGCTACACGACACTATTTTTCCATTCAATGCTACGGCCTTACGCCACCTTGAAATGAGGGCCTGTATGCCTGCACGGTACCATTCCACTGGTCGATGTCGGAGCCAACGTCGTACTGCATCAATAACTTCTTCATCATCCGCGTAGTGCCTCCCACGGATTGCGTCCTTCATTGGGTCAAACATATGGAAATCCGACGGTGCGAGATCGGGGCTGTAGGGTGCATGAGGAAGAACAGTGCACTGAAGTTTTGTGAGCTCCTCTCGGGTGCGAACACTTGTGTGAGATCTTGCGTTGTCATGAAGAAGGAGAAGTTCGTTCAGATTTTTGTGCCTACAAACACGCTGAAGTCGTTTCTTCAATTTCTGAAGAGTAGCACAATACACTTCAGGGTTGATCGTTTGACCATGGGGAAGGACATCGCACAGAATAACCCCTTCAGCGTCCCAGAAGACTGTAACCATGACTTTACCGGCTGAGGGTATGGCTTTAAACTTTTTCTTGGTAGGGGAGTGGGTGTGGCGCCACTCCATTAATTACCGTTTTGTTTCGGGTTCGAAGTGATGAACCCATGTTTCATCGCCTGTAACAATCTTTGACAAGAAATTGTCACCCTCAGCCACATGACGAGCAAGCAATTCCGCACAGATGGTTCTCCTTTGCTCTTTATGGTGTTCGGTTAGACAACGAGGGACCCAGCGGGAACAAACCTTTGAATATCCCAACTGGTGAACAATTGTGACAGCACTACCAACAGAGATGTCAAGCTGAGCACTGAGTTGTTTGATGGTGATCCGTCGATCATCTCGGACGAGTGTGTTCGCACGCTCCGCCATTGCAGGAGTCACAGCTGTGCACGGCCGGCCCGCACGCGGGAGATCAGACAGTCTCGCTTGACCTTGCGGCGATGATGACACACGCTTTGCCCAACGACTCACCGTGCTTTTGTCCACTGCCAGATCACCGTGGACATTCTGCAAGCGCCTATGAATATCTGAGATGCCCTGGTTTTCCGCCAAAAGAAACTCGATCACTGCCCGTTGTTTTGCAACTCACATCCGTTACAGACGCCATTTTAACAGCTCCGTACAGCGCTGCCACCTGTCGGAAGTCAATGAAACTATACGAGACGGAGCGGTAATGTATGAAAATATTCCACAAGAAATTTCCGGTTTTTTCAACCAAAATTGGCCGAGAAAAAAAATGTGTTGCATTACTTATTGAACTGCCCTCGTATTTCTGCAGGGAACTTCCAACGACTTTTTGAGTCCATGCCACGTCGAATTGCTGCACTACATCGGGCAAAAGAAGGTCCGACACGATATTAGGAGGCATCCCCTGACTTTTGTCTCCCCAATGTATACCTGACTGTCTAGAGTTCGGGTCAATCCGGACCAGCACCGTGATAGGTGATGAAAGAGCATGCGGCTGCGAATTTCGGGGAGGGTCTCAGTTGCTCGTTGCCTCTATCGCTTTTCGCGTCCGGATGTCACGTTCTCTTTTGAAAGACCTTAGTATTAGCCCCCATGCGTTGCTCACTTGGAAGATGGTGCCCTTATTCATTAAATAATCCGACAGCCGGATTTCAGTTGCTTCTTTTAAAACGCAGTCCCAAAATTTATCGGTGGTAGCCAGGACTTTCGTTTGTAGGTAATTCATTTTATGCCCCTTTTACGATGCAGCGTTCCGCTTTCACAGATTTGTTGGGCCGCTTTAAGCGCGTGTGGTGCTCATGTTCTGTACACCGATCTTCAATTGTGCGGGCAGTTGGTCAAATATGTTTTTTCCGGGTCCAACTAGAGCCGATCCGAGGACCGGCAAATATAAATACCGCCAGTACGCAATAGGTACGTCATTCCATCAGCACCACATGACGATGGCGAAACGTTTCCTCGCCGAAATATCGTGGACCTTAGACGTTTGAATCAGGCAGTACATCCGAGAATCTTGGAAGCGGTATATACGTCGAGATAGCCGCATATTACGTACCTTGTTAAATTTTTACTCTGTGCTGCTGCTGTCAAGATATTGCAAGAAAAAGACGACGACTTACAACGTGTACTTTACCAACTGAATCACCTTCGTAAGCAATACGATGTTGATATTTCTAAAACCAATACTATGGTGATGGTTTTTGGGGAAAAGATCCCGTCCGATAAAAAAATTATAGCAGATAATATGATTTAAAACAAGAGTCATCTATCACTTATTTAGGATGTTAAAATGGGCCTAGACAATATTAAAGATCTAGATGGAAAATTGGCTACATTTGGGAATATTTGTGATTCTGCTGATAATGTGTGTAAAAATAAGGTCAGACGGGAAACGACAGTAAAATTTTATAGACTTATACTCTTTGCAGCACTTCTCGGTTGCTGCTTACCTACAAAAGGAACAGTAAAATGCGGGGTGCGAGGATAAAATGCCACTCAAGAAGGGACCACATAAAAGAAAGTAACAGAGCTAAAAGTAGGAACCAATTGAAAGCAGACTAACCAAAATTCTACAATATCTGGTACGAACACGTACAAAGAATGGAGAGTAAAAAGCTTTCCAAACTAATAGTAGCTTACAAACCAACAGAAAGAACGTTAGGAGTCGTACGGAAAAATGGATAGACAATTTCAGAAGGCAAAAAAAAGCTCAATGCCTAACCCATGAAGTGCAGAAGAAGAAAAACATGAAGATCAATGATTCGCACCTTTTACATGAAACTTAAAATAAAACCGGTAGTATTTTTTATAATTTTGAAACGTTAAAGTGATATACTTACTTTAATAGGTGGCTGTTAAGGTTGCAAGATCGCTTTAAAGATATCTAGAACATGAAGATTCAAACTGTTGAACATAACATAGAAAGCCATTACAAAGCAGAATATCAAATGTTGGAAGCTAAAATTATTTTATTATTTTAAAATGTAAGTACTTTACATACCGTATATGAGGACGTTGATAATTTCCTTTGAGTTTTATTTATCAGCAAACCATATTTAAAATCTCTGCTAGCTCTGAAAGCCATACATATTATAAAAATGGTTGTACGTTTATGTTCAATACCTCCTCCTCCTAAACGAGTGGACCGACTTAAACCAAACTTGGTATACATATCCCTTAACTGTCTGAAACACTCACTGTATGGTAGGAACTACCCACCTATCAGGATTCAGGAGATATGACGCCATAAACAACTATCTGCGTGATAAAAAGCCGCAACTTTCATGACGTTTAAATTTATTGCTTCCGTGCTACTGAATATTCGCAATAAATTTCGCAGACAGTATCTGCATATGTCGCTAAATGCACCAAAAGATTATACCATAGCTACCACACACAATTCAGGAGATATAACATAGTATTGAGATGAATGAAGAAGTGCTGCATTGTTCATGACGTTTAAATTTGTTACTTCTTTGCTACTAACTCTATTCGCAACATATTTCGCAGACAGTATCTACATATCTCGCTGAATGTAGCTGCACAAGTATGTCATTGTACACTACATAGTACAAGAGACACAAGTCGTAAACACTGAGACACGTGAAAAAATGTCGCATCATGCATGCATTTTCTGTATGTCATTTATTGTTTACTACCAAGACACTCCTACAATCGAGTCATTTTAAGCAAATCCTTGATACCTCACAGCGCTTTTGATGGTTTTCAGCTGCGAACCGCAAACGTCTGTAGGCGAGAACAATAGCCGTCTATAGAGCAATGAAGAGACGTTGCCATAGAAACGTTTACAAAAATTGCGTAGTAGACACGCGATGTAGATGCGCCTATCGTACAGACACTGTATCATAATTTCAAAGGTGTTTTCACAAATACATGGAATTAATTTTTTCGATATTGCGCTACAAATACATTTCATTTTACACTACTGGCCAATAAAATTGCTACACCACGAAGATGACGTGCTACAGACGGGAAATTTAACCGACAGGAAGAAGATGCTGTGATATGCAAATGATTAGCTTTTCAGAGCATTCACACAAGGTTGGCGCCGGTGGCGACACCTACAACGTGCTGACATGAGGAAAGTTTCCAGCCGTTTTCTCATACACAAACAGTAGCTGATCAGCGTTGCCTGGTGAAACGTTGTTGTGGTGCCTCGTGTAAGGAGGAGAAATGCATACCATCACGTTTCCGACTTTGATAAAGGTCGGATTGTAGCCTATCGTGATTGCGGTTTATCGTATCGCGACATTGCTGCTTGCGTTGGTCGGGATCCAATGACTGTTAGCAGAATATGGAATCTGTGGGTTCAGGAGGGTAATACGGAACGCCGTGCTGGATCCCAACGGCCTCGTATCACTAGCAGTCGAGATGACAGTTATCTTATCCGCATGGCTGTAACGGATCGTGCAGCCACGTCTCGATCCCTGAGTCAACAGATGGGGACGTTTGCAAGACAACAACTATCTGCACGAACAGTTCGACGACGTTTGCAGCAGCATGGACTATCGGTTCGGAGACCATGGCTGGTGCTACCCTTGGTGCTGCATCGCAGACAGGAGCGCCTGCGGTGATGTACTCAGTGACGAACCTGGGTGCACGAATGGCAAAACGTCATTTTTTCGTATGAACCCAGGTTCTGTTTACACCATCATGATGGTCGCATCCGTGTTTGGCGACATCGCGATGAACATTCATCATCGCCATACTGGCGTACCACACGGCGTGATGGTATGGGGTGCCACTGGTTACATGTCTCGGTCACCTCCTGTTCGCATTGACGACACTGTGAACAGTGGACGTTACATTTCAGATGTGTTACGACCCGTGGTTCTACCCTTCATTCGATCCCTGCGACACCCTACATTTCAGCAGGATAATGCACGACCGCATGTTGCAGGTCCTGTACGGGCCTTTCTGGATACAGAAAATGTTCGACTGCTGCCCTGGCCAGCACATTCTCCAGATCTCTCACCAATTGAAAACGTCTGGTCAATGGTGGCCGAGCAACTGGCTCGTCACAATAGGCCAGTCACTACTCTTGATGAACTGTGGTATCGTGTTGAAGCTGCATGGGCAGCTGTACCTGTACACGCCATCCAAGCTCTGTTTGAGTCAATGCCCAGGCGTTTCAAGGCCGTAACTACAGCCAGAGGTGGTTGTTCTGTGTACTGATTTCTCAGAATCTATGCACCCAAATTGCGTGAAAATGTAATCACATGTCAGTTATAGTATAATATATTTGTCCAATGAATACTCGTTTATCACCTGCATTTCTTCTTGGTGTAGCAATTTTAATGGCCAGTAGTGTATGTTTTCGTTTCTAATAGAAAATTGCCAAAATGAATACTCGAAAACTGACGGGTTTGCCAGCTAGCATAATAATAAAATTCTAAGCAAGTTCCATTCTTGAATCTGTTTCTTTCATTTGTCCACTGTGCCAAAATTAGTGAAAAATACATTCAACACCTGCATCAGCCGTCGAAAGAGCGCAGAAGTTTCCAGCAGTTTACAGCAATTTTATCCTTTCTGACGCTGAAATATCACACCCACTTATCAATATAACTACAATTTCGAAACTTATGTCCCCACAGGTTAAATTATAATTGGCCTTCAAGTTCGTTTCTTCTTGTCTGAGGCAAGTTGAAACATATCCAACATTAATTTTCCTTTCAGAATTTTAGCACGCTGACTGGGAATGAAGTGTTCCAGAATTACCACACACACTTTACGAGCAAAAAAAAAAAAAAAAAAAAAAAAAAAAAAAAAAAAACGCACTACGAGGAAATTATCCGAAAGGGACGGAAATCGATATATGTGATGCACCCATATAGACAAATCATTACAATTTCAGAAAAGTTTGAGTATTTTTTCGAGAGAAAAAGCTTCGAAAATTGGTCTTTACTAGTCATCGGGGCGCAGTTCGAAGCGGGACTCATCACTAACGACAATTCTACTCCAGTCAATGAGATTCCAGTCTGAAGACGTGTCTGAAGACGCAATGGACAGCGGTAGGATATCAACCTGAATGTCGCCTGCCATATAGCCCGACAACCAGGAATGGTGGTCCGGGATGCCATTTCTTTTCATAGCAGGATACCTTACAGTGTCATCTGAAGTACGCTTACAGCCAACGGTACGTCGGCGATATTCTAAGCCCCGTTTTGTTGCCCTTCATGGCAGTTCATCATAGGCTTACATTTCAGCAAAATAATGCCTGCCCGCAAACAGCTGGAGTATCTATTACCTGTCTTCATGCTTGCCAAACACAACATTGGCCAGTAATGCCGCATGATCTCTTTCCAACTGGGAACGTTTCGAGCATTACTGGCAGGGCCCTCTAAACACCTCTGGATTGACTATCTAATGCGCCAATTGGATAGAATTTGGCACTGCATCCCTCAGGAGCATATCCAACGAGACTATGTATCAATGCCAAAACGAATAGCTGCTTGCATAAGGGGCAAAGGGGGACCGAAGCTTTATTTACTTGCTCAATTTGTGGAGGGCTTTCTCTTGAACAAATCATCCAATATTTCTGTAATTGTAATCATTTGTCTGTACATGTACGTCTCATCTACCGATTTCTGGCTTTTTTTTTGTATTTTCCGAGCAGATATCAAGTGCTTTCCCTTCCTACTACTCTCGAGACACTGAAAGGCTATCAGCTTTCAGTAAAGCCACAGGGAATGGTATACACACGGCTATACACTTGGGCTGAACGTAGAATCACCATAAAATGTTGTAATAAATATTCAATTCTGTTCCAAGATTGCAATAACATTAATGACAATAAGAATAATCATAATAAAATTCCTCGAAATCGATGACATCAGAGATTATTCTTAAATTTCTCAGGCGCCGCTGGGAGGAACGTTCCAAACTTGCGCAAATCTTCGATTTTCTGGACGCTTGGTGACACTAGCGATGGATAAACACGATCTTACAAAATGCGTAAATAATTATTAAATTTAAACTGTTGGTATTACTACAGTGATTAACTGGGTGATGCCACGCAAGACAGACGTGACCCTGTCGTCCCAAGCTGGCCACTTCAACCAGTGACTCGAGTGAGAGTACAGACCTGAGGACAGTGAGTGCTGGCGTTCCGGTGAAGACATCGGGACCCAGACGCGTCACGTTAGTACGACTCAGATCCAGAAAGGACAGGTGGGCCGCGTTCAGAAATGTGCCGCTGGACGGCACCAGCAGTGGGTTGCTGCTCACATTCAGCTGCTTCAACTTGGGCACAGTGACGAACGCTTCCGGTCGGATGGAGACGATCTCATTCCCGTGGAGATCGAGAACTTCCAGCTCCGGGAGGTCCGTGAGGCCGTCCACTGCGCGCAGGCGGTTCTCCTTGAGACGCAGCGTCCAGAGGCCGGTGAGGTTCCGGAAGGTAGCAGGCGGCACGGTAGCGATGCCACACCGGCTGAGTTCCAGAATCCTCAGGTCTGGGGCCACCAGAAATGGCCCACCTGTGACACATGTAACACACTCCTAAGCAAACACGACAAGTATGATTTTTTTTTCTTTGAGTCCCTATCATCAATGATAATGTAAATGTTTGTTAGTCACTCCAGGAGATACGAGGGCAGTTCAATAAGTAATGCAACACATTTTTTTTCTGAAACAGCGGTTGTTTTACTCAGCATTGAAATACACCAGGTTATTCCCCAATCTTTTAGCTACACAACACTATTTTTCAACGTAATCTCCATTCAATGCTACGGCCTTACGCCACCTTGAAATGAGGGCCTGTATGCCTGCACGGTACCATTCCACTGGTCGATGTCGGAGCCAACGTCGTACTGCATCAATAACTTCTTCATCATCCGCGTAGTGCCTCCCACGGATTGCGTCCTTCATTGGGCCAAACATATGGAAATCCGACGGCGCGAGATCGGGGCTGTAGGGTGCATGAGGAAGAACAGTCCACAGAAGTTTTGTGAGCTCCTCTCGGGTGCGAAGACTTGTGTGAGGTTTTGCGTTGTCATGAAGAAGAAGAAGTTCGTTCAGATTTTTGTGCCTACGAACACGCTGAAGTCGTTTCTTCAATTTCTGAAGAGTAGCACAACACACTTCAGAGTTGATCGTTTAACCATGGGGAAGGACATCGAACAGAATAACCCCTTCAGCGTCCCAGAAGACTGTAACCATGACTTTACCGGCTGAGGATATGGCTTTAAACTTTTTCTTGGTAGGGGAGTGCGTGCGGCGCCACTCCATTGATTGCCGTTTTGTTTCAGGTTCGAAGTGATGAACCCATGTTTCATCGCCTGTAACAATCTTTGACAAGAAATTGTCACCCTCAGCCACATGACGAGCAAGCAATTCCGCACAGACGGTTCTCGTTTGCTCTTTATGGTGTTCGGTTAGACAACGAGGGACCCAGCGGGAACAAACCTTTGAATATCCCAACTGGTGAACAATTGTGACAGCACTACCAACAGAGATGTCAAGTTGAGCACTGAGTTGTTTGATGATGATCCGTCGATTATCTCGAACGAGTGTGTGTCCGCACGCTCCGCCATTGCAGGAGTCACAGCTGTGCACGGCCGCCCCGCACGCGGGAGATCAGACAGTCTTGCTTGACCTTGCGGCGATGATGACACACGCTTTGCCCAACGACTCACCGTGCTTTTGTCCACTGCCAGATCACCGTAGACATTCTGCAAGCGCCTATGAATATCTGAGATGCCCTGGTCTTCCGCCAAAAGAAACTCGATCACTGCCCGTTGTTTGCAACGCACATCCGTTACAGACGCAATTTTAACAGCTCCGTACAGCGCTGCCACCTGTCGCAAGTCAATGAAACTATACGAGACGAAGCGGGAATGTTTGAAAATATTCCACAAGAAATTTCCGGTTTTTTCAACCAAAATTGGCCGAGAAAAATAATGTGTTGCATTACTTATTGAACTGCCCTCATATTTCGTGAAGTACGATATCGAGAGATGAAACCGGGATCAAACATAGTCATTAATTCCAAGTTGTAGCGAAAAGATGTCTTCTGAAAGAAGCGGAAGCAATACGTACTCGTGTACTCAACTGGCCTCTGGCTGGCGCCGTGCAGACAGACTCTGCGCATACGAGAAGGGCAGTGTTCATCGAGCGCTCCACAATTATCCCGACACACTCAGCGTGATGTCCCCCCAAATATGGTATGGTTCAAACAAGTGACCACTATTTTCCAGGGCATCCCCAATCTGGGATGATACAGGGGTGACGGGTATAAAAGGGTGGACCCGCCACCAAGTTGGAGGTCGGTACAGTAGGCATCTGTGACGCTACCCGTGTGTAGCTTGTTGCCACGCTGCAGACTTAGGATAGTTAGAGATACCGGCGTAGTGCCATCAAGAAGGAGATAGGCGCGGGTTTGCTGGCAGCTCGCTTGAAGTGCTACGAAGTCGGAGTTCGTGACAGGAATCACTGATACAGAGGCTGTCAGTCAATAGTGTCAGGATTAGACTTCCACAGTTATGACATTATTATGACTTTAATTTACCCTGGGCTTCATTGACAATTACACCGAGTTTTGTATCCCTGAGAACATTTTTCAGCTTGTAGGTGAATCGCAATAAGAGTTCTGCAAGCTGTCCACGCTATTGTCCCTCATCGATTGCATCGATAGAGGTAGGACTCCTGACATCCGCAAAGTGTTCTTCTTCTCCCTCTCAGGACATGACTCAGGTTAATACTGTGTAGCACCACTTGTAGCCTTGATAATGGTCTTCGTTCGGCAAGAATCCGAAAGCTTCTTCGGGCATACCTTATCTGTCTGAAGCGACTCATTAATATCTAGATACTGTAGAGGCACTAAATTGTGAAGATGTTAATTGCTGCTTTTCACCAGCTGTTCCATGGTTGCACATATTTTTTATGGGAATAAGATTGGGCGATTTAGCGGGCTAATCGAGGTGCGATAGAGTAAATGCTCGTCACATCAAGAATGTTTGCGTGCAACCCTGTGAACAATGATGTCAACTTGGAAGACGGAAGTGTCCACGTCATATTCATCAGCAATGCGTAGAAGAAAGGGCAACATCTGATCATCGAAAATGTTGAAATAAACCTCCTGATTCATGTTCAACTAACTTACAGGAATGCAGTCGGGTGACGTCTTCGACAACCTTCGATATTTCGACAGGTGACTACCCTGTCGTTTTCTTGACAAAACTGCAGCAATTAACAGATCAGTTCCGGAAAGATGAAACAAACATACACACGAACTATGAACATTAGCGCCATCATAACCAAAAATATCCAGCGCTAAAAGTTATTGATAATGAAAATTACTGAGATAGGGATTAACTCGTACTTCTATTTTTGACAAGGAAGACGGATTCCACGCAGAACTTAAGGGAAACCATACAAATATTGTCTTGGTTCCTGCTTCTATGCAGTGTGATCGGCCTCAATTGAACAGTTCTGTCAGGAGGGTCAATATGGAGCTAGATCAGCTGCTTCAGGCAGCTACCTTGTCAGGCATTGGTTTGGTTCCTGTTGATGGTATTGGTAGGCGGGACTTCACAAGACATGGCCTGCATCTCAATGGGATGATATCAAAACCTTTAAGGGGGGGACGACGACTGAGACTTATGGGAGTACTTCTTTTTTAGGCTAAGATCAATGTCCAATCATTCTACATTGATTGAAATTAAGCTTAAAGAGAAGCTCAGACAGGCAGGTACAAGAGATGTTAAAGTATCACAAGTTCCTCATAACAGTACAGTGAAAAAGTTTCTCATAAACGCACTAGACGAGCTTCTTCTTTGTTTAGAAGATTTAGAAACGGGATGGAGTAGATGTACTATGCCTGTCTGGACATCATATAGTCACAGGTATGGAAATGGTAAATGTAGGTAGATATAAGCTTTCAGCACTTGTAAGTAGAGACACTATGTAGAGAGTAGTTGCCTTACACACGTATGTTAAAAAGTGTGAAAAATTTGGAAAACTAAAAAATTTTGTGTAGAGGGTAGTGTGAGCTTAAAGTAAATAATGGTACTTTTACAACTGTAGGAAGGCAACGGGAAACCACCACTGGAATCACTTCCCTAGACGCTCATGCGGTGGACCTCTCTGATGGGGCTTCCCCCATGACAAGACCTGCCGTAAGGCAGAACACAAAGTTTAAAGTTTATAACTGGAGCCGGTTATAGGTCCCCAATGGGAAATTTTCAACTATTTTTCAAAACCTTGGATTCTTTGTTGCGCTATCTGTCGTGCAGAGGGAAGCAAATTATTGTTTGTGGAGATTGGCCTTGATGTATTACTCAGATGGTACATGAAAACAGCACACTGGTAGAGGTTTTTATAGACCAAGATAAATTTAATCAAATAAAAACGTTTCCTGTTAAGAATGGTCTGTCTGCTCATGATGCACAGCTAGTTACAGTATATGACAGTATTCCACAGAGCCGGCCGGTGTGGCCGTGCGGTCTAGGCGCTTCAGTCTGGAACCGCGTGACCGCTACGGTCGCAGGTTCGAATCCTGCCTCGGGCATGGATGTGTGTGATGTCCTTAGGTTAGTTAGGTTTAAGTAGTTCTAAGTTCTAGGGGACTAATGACCACAGATGTTAAGTCCCATAGTGCTCACAGCCATATGAAGTTCCACAGAGTAGTGCAAAACAGTCTTCCAGAATAGTGCATTCAATTAATGATTTAACAATCGATAATTTTAGGGAAAGCTTGCAACAGTTAGACTGGGATGAGGTGTACGGGGAACCCGATGCTAATTTAACCTTTATGAATATATTTGAAAACAGTTTCCCTAAGAAAAAATTAAATATAATTGTAAGAAAGGGAAATGTATCTTAAAGCTAAGAGGAGCAATGATCCAGAAACAGTGAAACATTATAAAAACTACTGCACTGTATTAAGAAAAGTTATTAAAAAATCCAGAAGTATGTGCATTATGTTTGAGATTAGCACATCTGATAATAAAATTAAAACAATGTGGAATATTGTTAAAAGGGAAACAGGGCAACCAGGAGCACAAGAAGACTGTTAACAAGAAGTCAGAAGTAGAAATCATTTTTTTAGTGTTGTAGAGAAAATAGGATCCAGCTATTCATTATACAATGCAAGGCAGTATACGGAAGAGGCGATACCTATGCAATCTAATTATACTGAAATTCAACCCACCTCTTCTACTGAAATTAGGAAAACAGTAAATTCACTTAAAAGTAAAAGCTCACATGGAATGGATGGCATTTCCAAAAGAGTACTAAAAGCTTGTTCCCAACAGACAAGTAAGATTCTCAGCCACATATGCAGTAGCTCACTGAAACAGGGCATTTTTCCAGATAGCCGGCCGGAGTGGCCGTGCGGTTCTAGGCGCTACAGTCTGGAGCCGAGCGACCGCTGCGGTCGCAGGTTCGAATCCTGCCTCGGGCATGGATGTGTGTGATGTCCTTAGGTTAGTTAGGTTTCATTAGTTCTAAGTTCTAGGCGACTGATGACCTCAGAAGTTAAGTCGCATAGTGCTCAGAGCCATTTGCACCATTTTTTTCCAGATAGAGGGAAATACACTGTTGTTAAACCATTGCGTAAAAAAGGGGTAGGTCTGATGCTATGAACTACCACCCATCTCACTTCTGACAGCTTTATCTAAAATTCTTGAAAAAGTGATGTATTCAGAAACAGCATCACATATTTGTAAAAATGAAGTACTAACAAAACGTCAGTTTTCTTTTCAGAAAGGCTTTTCAACAGAAAATGCTATATATGCTTTCACTGATCAAGTATTAAATGCACTGAATAACCGAACATCACCTATTGGGATATTTTGAGATCTTTCAAAGGTTTGTGAGTGTGTGAATCATGAAATTCTTCTAGATAAGCTTAAGTTTTGTGGAACGAGTGGGACAGTGCACAAACTGTTTAATTCATATTTAACTGGAAGAAATCAGAAGGTTGAAATTAAGATTACAGATAGTCTGCAAAAATCAGCAAAGTCCTCTAACTGGAGAGGTATCAAGAATGGTGTCCCATAGAGTTTAGTCTTGGGTCCCTTATTGTTCTTAATATATATTAATGACATGCCACTCTATATTTATGAAAATGCAAAGCTAGTTCTTTTTGCTGATGATACAAGTATAGTAATCACACCCAACGAACAAGAATCAGCTGAGAAAATTGTAAATAATACCTTCTAGAAAATTATTAAGTGGTTCTCTGCAAACGCACTCTCACGAAATTTTGAGAAAACACAGTATATACAAATCCGTACAGTAAATGGCATAACACCATTGATAAATATAGAATATTAACAGAAGTCTGTTGCTAAGGCAGAATATTCAACATTTCTTGATGTGTGCATTGATGAGAAACTGAATTGGAAGAAGCTGAAACTGTTGGCTTCAGCTACTTACACTGTCTGGGTTATTGTTAATTTTGGTGATAAACATTTCAGGAAATTAACCTACTATGCCTATTTTCAGTCACTGCTTTCATGTGGCATCATATTTTGAGATAATTCATCATTAAGAGAAAAAGTATTTATTGCACAAAAGCGTGTAATCAGAATAATAGCTGGTGCCCACCCAAGATCACCTTGCAGACTTTTAATTAAGGAACTCGAGATATTCACGGTACCTTCACAATACATACATTCACTTATGAAATTTGTTATTAATACCCTACCCCAATTCAAAAATAAAAGCGAGGTGCATAGCTACAACACTAGAAGAAAGGATGATCTTCACTATTCACTAAATCTGACTTTGGCACAGACAGGGGTGAACTATACTGCCACGAAAATCTTTGGTCATTTGCCAAATAGTATTAAAAGTCTGACAGATAGCCAACTAACACTTATAATCAAATTAAAAGAATTTCTGTATGACAACTACTTCTACTCAATATATGAATTTTTAGATATGAAATAGTAACAGTAAAAAAAATTGTATCCATACGACAATGTTCTGCAATAGTCTATTTGCTTGGTTGTTGTAATTGTCTGACGATTATGTTCAGTACCCCGGTCCTTCATCGGTCATGATAGTCAGATCAACATATGATATGCCACAACTGCATGGAATACGGTACATACCCTCCTTACGCAAAGCAAAATCATATTTAACGGAACCTAAAAGGACTCTAATCTTACACTGAGGTCGGAAAATACATTTTACACCATGTTTCCGCAAAATAAAACCAGTCTTGTTGGAAATGATCCCTGAGTGAGGTAGAAAGTACTATCGTCAATCACTCTGTGCACCTTTGGTCGATACTACAACGCACGTCTAATCCATCTTTCACTATATGCATTCTGACGAACGTTGATTTCAAGATGTCTTAACTTAGATGACAAACTCTCAGGGTCTGAAATGTCGTAGACCTTTGAACCAAAGTACGAATTACCTCTTCCCACTGAGCCGGACTGTGACAACTATCAGCCCACAGATGCAAGTCAGTGTGAGTAGGCTTCCTATAAACAGCCTTCCTCTTAACCAACACATCAAGGAAGGGAAAGCAGCCATTCTTTTCGACCTCCATCGTGAAATGAAGAATCGGGTCGATTGCAACCAGGTGTTCTAAACAGACATTCAAATTATCTCTATCACGAGACCAAACAACAAAAGTATCATCTAAATAGACTTTAAGACAATGAAAACTACGCACCACACGGCAATTATCCGAATGGGACGGAAATCGGTAGATGTTATTTACATGTATAGAAAAACAACTGATTACATTTTCAGAAATATTGGGTGATTTATTCAAGAGAAAAAGTTCCACAAATTGATCAAGTCAATAAATCTTTGCTCCACGTCGGGCTCTTATGCAAACAGTTATTCGGCTTCGCATTGATTGATAGACTAGTTAGATATCCTCCTCAGGAATATAGTGTCAGATTCCGTCCAAATGGCGCATTAGATCGTCAAATCCCGAGAAGGTTGTACGGCCCTGCCCCTGAAGCTCAAAACATCATAAATTTTGGAGCAGTCCAGTAGGCCCATTGTAATGAAAAGTTCGGTGCGACAAGGGTGCCCGATGTCTATGTCACTCTTTGCAATAGCAATCGAGCCGTTGCTTTTTCGCCTGAGCCACAACCTACAAGGATTCACTACACGCGGCCGTAGGATTGTCTGCAGGGCATATGCCGATGACGTTGCATTTTTTGTCAAAGACAACGACGAGATAGAGAAAGCACTCGACATAATAAACAAATATGAACAAGTATCTGGTGCGAAACTGAATACAAATAAGTCTGGCATAATGAATATTGGAAGCGGATTAGGAGTTCCCATTCATGGGCCAATAAAGGAAATTGTCACCATGACATGTCTCGGGGTGGAGTATACAAGGAATATTCGGCAGACCATCGCAGTTAATTACAGAAGAATCCTCAACACCATCCGTGCTTGTATACGTCAGCGCAATCTCCGTACTCTTGATGAGATACAAAGAGTGGCTCTCGTCAACATCTATTTGTCCTCTAAATTAAATTACGTGGCGCAAGCCCTGCCAATGCCGAGGGAAGTGGCGAACCGGATTTTGGCTGCTTTTGGCCACTTCGTCAGCCGCGGCCACATCTTCAAAGTCAAGTACCAAACATTGACTCTATCGATTGAGAACGGAGGATTGAATCTCACAGACGTGTACAATAAAGTACAAGCGTTGTACGTCTGTAAAACATATAAACTGTGGAAGCGGTCAGTCGACAGTGTCACCGCATTCTTGTTAAATGAAATAGCGCCGGCCAGCCAGGACGCCCCAATAGACGTTCACCACATCCCAAATGAACTTTACCACCTAAAATATTTCTTCGTAGAATATAGCTACATTGGACTGGGAACACCCGAGAAAGATGTCATCAAAGTCAAGAAAATATACCAAAACTTAATGAACTTTCAGACCAAGAACATCATAGAACAAAAATACGTCGGTCACTCTTGGCATGATATCTGGAGGAACATACACCACCCGTATTTACCAACAAAAGTGCGGTCATTGTGGTACTACTTTGTGAATAGGAAATTTCCAACGAACTCGAGACTACATTCCATTCACCTGGCTGATTCCCCTTTGTGTACCACTTGCAACCTGATTGATACAGATGAATATCAATTTGTCTGTGGAAATGCGAATAATATATGGTTGTCAATCAGAAAAAAATTAGCAACTATGCAGAGAAAACCGCCGTATTTGATAACGCCAGCGTGCCTTTTATACCCGCAAGAAGAGCTATACCCCACCTGGAAGAGAAATGCCGTCAACTGGTTGAAGGGACGCGCGGTATTTTACCTGCTGTCCAGTAAAGAAAGGAGCGAAGGAGATTTTTGGACGCACATTTCCGACCAGCATCACAAGCTACTACGCATGAATTTGGTTGGTTGGTTGTTTGGGGAAGGAGACCAGACAGCGCGGTCATCGGTCTCATCGAATTAGGGAAGGATGGGGAAGGAAGTCGGCCGTGCCCTTTCAGAGGAACCATCCCGGCATTTGCCTGGAGTGATTTAGGGAAATCACAGAAAACCTAAATCAGGATGGCCGGACGCGGGATTGAACCGTCGTCCTCCCGAATGCGAGTTCAGTGTCTAACCACTGCGCCACCTCGCTCGGTAATACGCATGAATAATTATTATGATACATACGCCAACTTCCTCAGAAGAACAGTCATGTGAACTCCATTTTCGATGATGCGATTCAGAACATGAAGAAACGAGAGACAATTTGATCTTTGAAAAACAAATACGATCAAGTGACGAACATCACTATCTGGTTTAGACTTGGATTTTTTTTTTGTTTTTTTTTCTTTTTTCTAAAATGCCAAGGAACGTGTAATTAATAAAAAAAAAAGTGACCTTGGTGGCCAAGGTATGGAGTGGCAAGCACGAAGGCAAGCAGTAGAAACACTCGCCGTGAGTGGGTGGGCATTATCTTGCTGAAATGTAAGTCCGTGATGGTTTGCCATGAAAGGCATCGAAACGGGGAGTACAATACCGTTGACGTATCGCTGCGCTGCAAGGGTGGCGCGGATGACAATGAAGTGGTCTTGCTCTGGACAGAAACTGCACCCCACACCATCGCTCCTGGTTGTTGAGCCGTATGACGGATGACAGTCAGACTGGTATCCCATCACTGTCTGGGACGCCTCCAAGACACGTCTTGGCTGGTCTTTAGGGCTCAGTCCCAAGTGTGACTCATCACTGAAGACAATTCTACTCCAGTCAATCAGATTCCATGCCGAACAGTGTCTGAATACTCCCCAGACAGCGGTGGGATGCCAACCCGCTTTTCGTTCACTATACGGAGCGACAACCAGGCGTGATGTTCTGCATCTACATCTGCGTGATTACTCTGCTATTCACGCAATAAAGTGCCTGGCAGAGGGTTCAAAGAAACACCTTCATGCTGTCTCTCTACCGTTCCACTCTCGAACGGCACGCGGGAAAAACGAGCACTTAAATTTTTCTATGCGAGCCCTAATTTCTCTTATTTTATCGTGATGATCATTTCTCCCTATGTAGTTGGGTACCGACAGAATGTTTTCGCAATCGGAGGAGAAAACTGGTGATTGAAATTTCATGAAAAGATACCGTCGCAACGAAAAACGCCTTTGTTTTAATGATTGCCACTCCAATTCACGTATCATGTCTGTGACACTATCTCCCCTATTTCGCGATAATACAAAGCGAGCTGCCCTCTTTGCACTTTTTCGATGTCATCCGTCAGGCCGGCCGGGGCGGCCGAGCGGTTCTAGGCGCCACAGTCTGGAATCGCGCGACCACTACGGTCGCAGGTTCGAATCCTGCCTCGGGCAAGGATGTGTGTGATGTCCATAGGTTAGTTAGGTTTAAGTAGTTCTAAGTTCTAGGGGACTGATGAACTCAGAAGTCTCATAGTGCTCAGTCAGTCCCACCTGATGCGGATCCCACACCGCACAGCAGTACTCCAAAATAAGGCGGACAAGCGTGGTGTAAGCAGTCTCTTTAGTAGACCTGTTGCACCTTCTAAGTGTTCTGCCAATGAATCGCAGTCTTCGGTTTGCTCTACCCACAATATTATCTATGTGATCGTTCCAATTTAGGTTATCTGTAATTCTAATCCCTAAGTATTTAGTTGAATTTACAGCTTTCAGATTTGTGTGAACCATGGACCATGGAACCCATGGACCCATGAACCATAGACCTTGCCGTTGGTGGAGAGGCTTGCGTGCCTCAGCGATACAGATGGCCGTACCGTAGGTACAACCACAACGGAGGGGTATCTGTTGAGAGGCCAGACAAACGTGTGGTTCCTGAAGAGGGGCAGCAGCCTTTTCAATAGTTGCAAGGGCAACAGTCTGGATGATTGACTGATCTGGCCTTGTAACAATAACCAAAACGGCATTGCTGTGCTGGTACTGCGAACGGCTGAAAGCAAGGGGAAACTACGGCCGTAATTTTTCCCGAGGGCATGCAGCTTTACTGTATGATTAAATGATGATGGCGTCCTCTTGGGTAAAATATTCCGGACGTAAAATAGTCCCCCATTCGGATCTCCGGGCGGGGACTACTCAAGAGGATGTCGTTATCAGGAGAAAGAAAACTGGCGTCCTACGGATCGGAGCGTGGAATGTCAGATCCCTTAATCGGGCAGGTAGGTTAGAAAATTTAAAAAGGGAAATGGATAGGTTAAAGTTAGATATAGTGGGAATTAGTGAAGTTCGGTGGCAGGAGGAACAAGACTTCTGGTCAGGTGACTACAGGGTTATAAACACAAAGTCAAATAGGGGCAATGCAGGAGTAGGTTTAATAATGAATAGGAAAATAGGAAAGCGGGTAAGCTACTACAAACAGCATAGTGAACGCATTATTGTGGCCAAGATAGACACGAAGCCCACGCCTACTACAGTAGTACAAGTTTATATGCCAACTAGCTCTGCAGATGACGAAGAAATGTATGATGGTATAAAAGAAATTATTCAGGTAGTGAAGGGAATTCGAGTGTAGGAAAAGGGAGAGAAGGAAACGTAGTAGGTGAATATGGATTGGGGCTAAGAAATGAAAGAGGAAGCCGCCTGGTCGAATTTTGCACAGAGCACAACTTAATTATAGCGAACACTTGGTTTAAGAATCATGATAGAAGGTTGTATACATGGAAGAACCCTGGAGATACTAAAAGGTATCAGATAGATTATATAATGGTAAGACAGAGGTTTAGGAACCAGGTTTTAAATTGTAAGACATTTCCAGGGGCAGATGTGGACTCTGACCACAATCTATTGGTTATGACCTGTAGATTAAAACTGAAGAAACTGCAAAAAGGTGGGAATTTAAGGAGATGGGACCTGGATAAACTGAAAGAACCAGAGGTTGTACAGAGTTTTAGGGAGAGCATAAGGGAACAATTGACAGGAATGGGGGAAAGAAATACAGTAGAAGAAGAATGGGTAGCTTTGAGGGATGAAGTAGTGAAGGCAGCAGAGGATCAAGTAGGTAAAAAGACCAGGGCTCTTAGAAATCCTTGGGTAACAGAAGAAATATTGAATTTAATTGATGAAAGGAGAAAATATAAAAATGCAGTAAATGAAGCAGGCAAAAGGGAATACAAACGTCTCAAAAATGAGATCGACAGGAAGTGCAAAATGGCTAAGCAGGGATGGCTAGAGGACAAATGTCAGGATGTAGAGGCTTATTTCACTAGGGGTAAGATAGATACTGCCTACAGGAAAATTAAAGAGACCTTTGGAGATAAGAGAACCACTTGTATGAACATCAAGAGCTCAGATGGCAACCCAGTTCTAAGCAAAGAAGGGAAAGCAGAAAGGTGGAAGCAGTATATAGAGGGTCTATACAAGGGCGATGTACTTGAGGACAGTATTATGGAAATGGAAGAGGATGTAGATGTAGATGAAATGGGAGATACGATACTGCGTGAAGAGTTTGACAGAGCACTGAAAGACCTGAGTCGAAACAAGGACCCCGGAGTAGACAACATTCCATTGGAACTACTGACGGCCTTGGGAGAGCCAGTCCTGACAAAACTCTACCATCTGGTGAGCAAGATGTATGAAACAGGCGAAATACCCTCAGACTTCAAGAAGAATATAATAATTCCAATCCCAAAGAAAGCAGGTGTTGACAGATGTGAAAACTATCCGAACAAATTAGTTTAATAAGTCACAGCTGCAAAATACTAACACGAATTCTTTACAGACGAATGGAAAAACTAGTAGAAGCCGACCTCGGGGAAGATCAGTTTGGATTCCGTAGAAATACTGGAACACGTGAGGCAATACTGACCCTACGACTTATCTTAGAAGAAAGATTAAGGAAAGGCAAACCTACATTTCTAGCATTTGTAGACTTAGAGAAAGCTTTTGACAATGTTGACTGGAATACTCTCTTTCAAATTCTAAAGGTGGCAGGGGTAAAATACAGGGAGCGAAAGGCTATTTACAATTTGTACAGAAACCAGATGGCAGTTATAAGAGTCGAGGGACATGAAAGGGAAGCAGTGGTTGGGAAGGGAGTAAGACAGGGTTGTAGCCTCTCCCCGATGTTATTCAATCTGTATATCGAGCAAGCAGTAAAGGAAACAAAAGAAAAATTCGGAGTAGGTATTAAAATCCAGGGAGAAGAAATAAAAACTTTGAGGTTCGCCGATGACATTGTAATTCTGTCAGAGACAGCAAAGGACTTGGAAGAACAGTTGAACGGAATGGACAGTGTCTTGAAAGGAGGATATAAGATGAACATCAACAAAAGCAAAACGAGGATAATGGAATGTAGTCGAATTAAATTGGATGATGCTGAGGGAATTAGATTAGGAAATGAGACGCTTAAAGTAGTAAAGGAGTTTTGCTATTTGGGGAGCAAAATAACTGATGATGGCCGAAGTAGAGAGGATATAAAATGTAGACTGGCAATGGCAAGGAAAGCGTTTCTGAAGAAGAGAAATTTGTTAACATCGAGTATAGATTTAAGTGTCAGGAAGTCGTTTCTGAAAGTACACTCCTGGAAATGGAAAAAAGAACACATTGACACCGGTGTGTCAGACCCACCATACTTGCTCCGGACACTGCGAGAGGGCTGTACAAGCAATGATCACACGCACGGCACAGCGGACACACCAGGAACCGCGGTGTTGGCCGTCGAATGGCGCTAGCTGCGCAGCATTTGTGCACCGCCGCCGTCGGTGTCAGCCAGTTTGCCGTGGCATACGGAGCTCCATCGCAGTCTTTAACACTGGTAGCATGCCGCGACAGCGTGGACGTGAACCGTATGTGCAGTTGACGGACTTTGAGCGAGGGCGTATAGTGGGCATGCGGGAGGCCGGGTGGACGTACCGCCGAATTGCTCAACACGTGGGGCGTGAGGTCTCCACAGTACATCGATGTTGTCGCCAGTGGTCGGCGGAAGGTGCACGTGCCCGTCGACCTGGGACCGGACCGCAGCGACGCACGGATGCACGCCAAGACCGTAGGATCCTACGCAGTGCCGTAGGGGACCGCACCGCCACTTCCCAGCAAATTAGGGACACTGTTGCTCCTGGGGTATCGGCGAGGACCATTCGCAACCGTCTCCATGAAGCTGGGCTACGGTCCCGCACACCGTTAGGCTGTCTTCCGCTCACGCCCCAACATCGTGCAGCCCGCCTCCAGTGGTGTCACGACAGGCGTGAATGGAGGGACGAATGGAGACGTGTCGTCTTCAGCGATGAGTGTCGCTTCTGCCTTGGTGCCAATGATGGTCGTATGCGTGTTTGGCGCCGTGCAGGTGAGCGCCACAATCAGGACTGCATACGACCGAGGCACACAGGGCCAACACCCGGCATCATGGTGTGGGGAGCGATCTCCTACACTGGCCGTACACCACTGGTGATCGTCGAGGGGACACTGAAGAGTGCACGGTACATCCAAACCGTCATCGAACCCATCGTTCTACCATTCCTAGACCGGCAAGGGAACTTGCTGTTCCAACAGGACAATGCACGTCCGCATGTATGCCGTGCCACCCAACGTGCTCTAGAAGGTGTAAGTCAACTACCCTGGCCAGCAAGATCTCCGGATCTGTCCCCCATTGAGCATGTTTGGGACTGGATGAAGCGTCGTCTCACGCGGTCTGCACGTCCAGCACGAACGCTGGTCCAACTGAGGCGCCAGGTGGAAATGGCATGGCAAGCCGTTCCACAGGACTACATCCAGCATCTCTACGGTCGTCTCCATGGGAGAATAGCAGCCTGCATTGCTGCGAAAGGTGGATATACACTGTACTAGTGCCGACATTTTGCATGCTCTGTTGCCTGTGTCTATGTGCCTGTGGTTCTGTCAGTGTGATCATGTGATGTATCTGACCCCAGGAATGTGTCAATAAAGTTTCCCCTTCCTGGGACAATGAATTCACGGTGTTCTTATTTCAATTTCCAGGAGTGTATTTGTATGGAGTGTAGCCATGTGTGGAAGTGAAACATGGACGGTAAATAGTTTGGACAAGAAGACAATAGAAGCTTTCGAAATGTGGTGCTACAGAAGAATGCTGAAGATTAGATGGGTAGATCACATAACTAATGAGGAAGTATTGAATAGGATTGGGGAGAAGAGAAGTTTGTGGCACAACTTGACCAGAAGAAGGAATCGGTTAGTAGGACATGTTCTGAGGCATCAAGGGATCACCAATTTAGTATTGGAGGGCAGCGTGGAGGGTAAAAATTGTAGGGGGAGACCAAGAGATGAATACACTAAGCAGATTCAGAAGGATGTAGGTTGCAGTAGGTACTGCGAGATGAAGAAGCTTGCACAGGATAGAGTAGCATGGAGAGCTGCATCAAACCAGTCTCAGGACTGAAGACCACAACAACAACATCGCGTAATCGAAATTTAGCTGATTTCTTTTAGTACTCTTGTGAATAGCTTCACACTTTTCCTTATTCAGGGTCAATTGCCACTTCTCACACCATACAGATCTTTCTTTCTTTCTTTCTTTCACTGGTGCCACGTCCCGCGCTGACGCAGGGTCGGCATTGTTAGGAACGGATGTGGCAAGGTTAGTGGAAAGGGATGGCCAGATGCCCTTCCTGCAGCCACCCCATACCCCCCGGGACAGAATTAGGGCACCCCTGCTGTCTTTGTCGAGTGTAATCCATCGAAGAGTGCGCATGTGTGCAGATGTCTGCGAGTCGTGTAACTGAGGCGGAACGTTGGGACCAGCCCGGTATTCACCTAGCGGGACGTGGAAAACTGCCTAAAAACCACATTCGGGCTGGCCGGCACACCGACCGACGTCGGTAATCCGCTGGGCGGATTCGATCCGGGGCCGGTGCGCCTAGCCGAGTCCAGGAAGCAGCGGATTAGCGCTCTCGGCCAACCTGGTGGGTTTTTTCGCACCATACAGATATCTCATCTAAATCATTTTCCAAGTCGTTTTGGTAATGCGATGACTTTTCAAGACGGTAAATGACAGCATCTTCTGCAAACAATCTAAGACGGCTACTCAGATTGTCTCCTATGTCGTTAACATAGATGAGGGAGGAACAATAGAGGGCCTATAACACTTCCTTGGGGAACGCCGGATATTACTTCTGTTTTACTCGATGACTTACCGTCTATTATTTCGAACTGTGACCTTTCTGACAGAAATCACGAATCCAGTCGCACAACTGAGGCGATACTCCGTAGGCACGAAGTTTGATTAGAAGACGCTTGTGAGGAACGGTGTCGAAAGCCTTCTGGAAATCTAAAAATATGGAATCAATTTGACATCCCCTGTCAAAAGCACTTATTACTTCATGAGTAGAAAGAGCTAGTTGCGTTTCACAAGAACGATATTTTCTGAAACCGTGCTGACTATGTGTCAATAAATCGTTTTCTTCGAGGTACTTCAAAATGTTCGAATACAGTATATGTTCCAAAATCCTACTGCAAATCGACGTTAGTGATATAGGCCTGTAATTCAGTGGATTACTCCTACTTCCCTTTTTTGGTATTGGTGTGACCTGAACAATTTTCCACTCTTTAGGTACGGATCTTTCTGAGAGCGAGTGATTGTATGTAAATGCTAAATATGGAGCTATTTTATCAGCATACTCTGAGAGGAACCTGACTGGTATACAATCTGGACATGAGGCCTTGACTTTATTAAGTGATTTAAGCTGCTTCGTTACTCCGAAGATATCTACTTCTATGTTTTTCATCTTGGCAGTTGTTCTTGATTGTAATTCAGGAATGTTTACTTCGTCTTCTTTGGCGAAGGAGTTTCGGAAAACCGTGTTTAATAACTCTGCTTTAGTGGCACTGTCATCAGTGACTTCTCCGTTGTTATCGAGCAGTGAAGGTATAGATTGCGTCCTGCCACTGGTGTGCTTTATACAGCGTCAAACGAAAAAACTACAAAGAACGAAACTTGTCTAGCTTGAAGAGGGAAACCAGATGCCGCTATGGTAGGCCCGCTCGATGGCGCTGCCATATGTCAAACGTATACCAAATGCGTTTTTTTAAAAATAGGAAACCCCATATCCGTGTAGTGCGTAAAGAAATATGAATGTTTTAGTTGGACCACTTTTTTCGCTTTGTGATAGATGGCGCTGTAATAGTCACAAACATATGGCTCACAATTTTAGACAAACAGTTGGTAACAGGCAGGTTTTTTAAATTAAAGTACAGAACGTAGGTACGTTTGAACATTTTATTTCGGTTGTTCCAATGTGATACACGTGCCTTTGTGAACGTATCATTTCTGAGAACGAATGCTGTTACAGCGTGATTACCTGTAAATACCACGTTAATGCAATAAATGCTCCAAATGATGTCCGTCAACCTCCACGCATTTTGCAATACGTGTAGCGACATTCCTCTCAACAGCGAGTAATTCGCCTTCCGTAATGTTCGCACATCCACTGACAATGCGCTGACGCATGTTGTCAGGCGTTGTCGCTGGATCACGATAGCAAATATCCTTCAACTTTCCCCACAGAAAGAAATCCGGGGACGTCAGATCCGGTGAATGTGCGGGCCATGGTATGGTGCTTCGACGACCAATCCACCTGTCAGGAAATATGCGATTCAATACCGCTTCAACCGCACGCGAGCTATGTGCCGTACATCCATCATGGTGGAAGTACATCGCCATTCTGTCATGCAGTGAAACATCTTGTAGTAACATCGGTAGAACATTAGGTAGGAAATCAGCAAACATTGCACCATTTGGACTGCCATCGATAAAATGGGGGCCAATTATCCTTCCTCCCATAATGTCGGACCATATATTAACCCGCCAAGGTCGCTGATGTTCCACTTGTCGCAGCCATCGTGAATTTTCCGTTGCCCAATAGTGCATATTATGCCGGTTTACGTTACCGCTGTTGGTGAATGACGCTTTGTCGCTAAATAGAACGCGTGCAAAAAATCTGTCATCGTCCCGTAATTTCTCTTGCGCCCAGTGGCAGAACTGTACAGGACGTTCAAATTCGTCGCCATGCAATTCCTGGTGCATAGAAATATGGTACGTGTGCAATCGATGTTGATGTAGCATTCTCAACACCGACGTTTTAGAGATTCCGGATTCTCGCGCAATTTGTCTGCTACTGATGTGCGGATTAGCCCTGACAGCAGCCAAAACACCTACTTGGTCATCATAATTTGGTGCAGGTCGCGATTGACATTTCACATGTGGCTGAACACTTCCTGTTTCCTTAAATAACGTAACTATCCGGCGGACGGTCCGGGCACTTGGATGATGTCGTCCAGGATACCGAGCAGCACACATAGCACACGCCCATTGGGCATTTTGATCACAATAGCCATACATCAACACGATATCGACCTTTTCCGCAATTGGTTCAAATGGTTCAAATGGCTCTGAGCACTATGGGACTTAACATCTTAGGTCATCAGTCCCATAGAACTTAGAACTACTTAAACCTAACTAACCTAAGGACATCAGACACATTCATGCCCGAGGCAGGATTCGAACCTGCGACCGTAGCAGTCCCTCGGTACCGGACTGTAGCGCCTAGAACCGCAATTGGTAAACGGTCCATTTTAACACGGGTAATGTACCACGAAGCAAATACCGTCCGCACTGGCGGAATGTTACGTGATACCACGTATTTATACGTTTGTGACTATTACAGCGCCACTATCACAAAGCGAAAAAAGTGGTCAACTAAAACATTCGTATTTCCTTACGTACTACACGAATATGTAATAAAAAGAGGGTTCCTATTTTAAAAAAAAACGCAGTTGATATCCGTTTGACCTATGGCACCGCCATCTAGCGGGCCAACCATAGCGCCATCTGGTTTCCCCCTTCAAGATAGACAAGTTTCGTTCTTTGTAGTTTTTTCGTTTGATGCTTATTTCGTGAGATATTTGGCCTGGTCACTATCAATGGACCACCCTGTATATGACCAGAATCTCTTTGGGTTTTCTGAATGATTTCGAGACAGAATTTTGTTGTGGAAATTATTAAAAGCATCTCGCATTGAAGTACGCGCCATATTTCGAACTTCTGTAAAACTTTGCCAATCATTGTTCTGGGGTGCCATTATTTTTCACGGCAGGACCCCCTTCGTTGCCTCCCGCGACACCCTTGCAGCATTGCAGTACGTCGACGATATTCTGCGCCCCATTTTGTTGCCCTTCACGGCAAGTCATTCTGGAGATATATTGAAGCAGGATAATGCTCGCCCGCATACGTCGAGAATTTCTACTACTTGTCCTCTTGCTTGCCCAACCCTACCTTGGCCAACAAGGTCACTGGATCACTCCCCAGTCGACAACGTTTGGAGCATTGTAGGCAGGGCCGTCCAATCATCTCGGGATTTTGCAGAGCTAACGCTCCAATTGGACAGAATCACAATATTCCTCAGGAGAACATGCAATAACTCCGTCAACCAATGCACAGCCGAATAACTGCTTGCATAAGGGCCAGTGGTGGAACAATGCATTATTGAGTTGCTGAATTTATGAAGCTCTTTCTCTTGAATAAACCATCAAATTTTTTCTTCAACTGTAATCATTTGTTTGTACACTCCTGGAAATGGAAAAAAGAACACATTGACACCGGTGTGTCAGACCCACCATACTTGCTCCGGACACTGCGAGAGGGCTGTACAAGCAATGATCACACGCACGGCACAGCGGACACACCAGGAACCGCGGTGTTGGCCGTCGAATGGCGCTAGCTGCGCAGCATTTGTGCACCGCCGCCGTCAGTGTCAGCCAGTTTGCCGTGGCATACGGAGCTCCATCGCAGTCTTTAACACTGGTAACAATCCGCGACAGCGTGGACGTCAACCGTATGTGCAGTTGACGGACTTTGAGCGAGGGCGTATAGTGGGCATGCGGGAGGCCGGGTGGACGTACCGCCGAATTGCTCAACACGTGGGGCGTGAGGTCTCCACAGTACATCGATGTTGTCGCCAGTGGTCGGCGGAAGGTGCACGTGCCCGTCGACCTGGGACCGGACCGCAGCGACGCACAGATGCACGCCAAGACCGTAGGATCCTACGCAGTGCCGTAGGGGACCGCACCGCCACTTCCCAGCAAATTAGGGACACTGTTGCTCCTGGGGTATCAGCGAGGACCATTCGCAACCGTCTCCATGAAGCTGGGCTACGGTCCCGCACACCGTTAGGCCGTCTTCCGCTCACGCCCCAACATCGTGCAGCCCGCCTCCAGTGGTGTCGCGACAGGCGTGAATGGAGGGACGAATGGAGACGTGTCGTCTTCAGCGATGAGAGTCGCTTCTGCCTTGGTGCCAATGATGGTCGTATGCGTGTTTGGCGCCGTGCAGGTGAGCGCCACAATCAGGACTGCATACGACTGAGGCACACAGGGCCAACACCCGGCATCATGGTGTGGGGAGCGATCTCCTACACTGGCCGTACACCACTGGTGATCGTCGAGGGGACACTGAATAGTGCACCGTACATCCAAACCGTCATCGAACCCATCGTACTACCATTCCTAGACCGGCAAGGGAACTTGCTGTTCCAACAGGACAATGCATGTCCGCATGTATCCCGTGCCACCCAACGTGCTCTAGAAGGTGTAAGTCAACTACCCTGGCCAGCAAGATCTCCGGATCTGTCCCCCATTGAGCATGTTTGGGACTGGATGAAGCGTCGTCTCACGCGGTCTGCACGTCCAGCACGAACGCTGGTCCAACTGAGGCGCCAGGTGGAAATGGCATGGCAAGCCGTTCCACAGGACTACATCCAGCATCTCTACGATCGTCTCCATGGGAGAATAGCAGCCTGCATTGCTGCGAAAGGTGGATATACACTCTACTAGTGCCGACATTGTGCATGCTCTGTTGCCTGTGTCTATGTGGCTGTGGTTTTGTCAGTGTGATCATGTGATGTATCTGACCCCAGGAATGTGTCAATAAAGTTTCCCCTTCCTGGGACAATGAATTCACGGTGTTCTTATTTCAATTTCCAGGAGTGTATATGACCATAACTTTTTTCCTCAGGGTATCTGAAAAAAATGTAGGTTTCAAATCCCTTGGTCAACCCTTACTTGCTATAGTTTTGCCTCGAAAATGACTGGGTGGTCACCTGCCGATATATCGGCGATTTTCGACGACGTCACCCGGCTGCATAACCGTAAGTTATTTGAACGTCATAGGGGCCGCGATAAGCTCAGGTTTCACAGCCTGTGTCGTATTTATTGTTACGTAAATGAGTGAGCCCAAGACTCCCAAAGTATCACAACTCCAGCTCCGGCCTTAACTATACCACCCACACACTGTAGATTAAACGCTCCATGGAGTCGTCAGTGCACTCGACGTTTTGCACTGTTTGAAAAGACGCCTAAGTGCGACTCGTTGGTGCGCTTTAAGCGCCTACAACCATCTACTGTCTAGTTTCCGTATTGCATGTCCCAATGAAGACGTGCGGCTTTAGGCATTACTGTCAGCAACAGCATTATTATCAGTAATAGCGTTTTACGAGGTAACCGACTCCGAACGTCCACTGGAAGCAATGTTCGGTTGCAAACTTGTTGAGATGGATCTGAATTCACTGACAGCAGCGATTACTGTCGGGTTTGAAACCCATTGTCACTGACATTCGTATCTGCTCCGTGGCGGTTAGGATATTTTTACGGTCAACGCTCTAAGTTCATGTTACACCGTCAGGAGTGGTACACCAGTAACTGTTGAAAAATTGGACTGCGACGCTGATTCGTCAATAACTCTGGTATCTTCATTGACGGTATGGGTATGGGTAACTCCAAACGCGATAGTTCCTTTCTGTCACTGTGACACGTTGCCATTTCAAGCCATCTTACAGCGGTGGTCCCATAGAATTGACACATACAACCACTTCACTGCCACATTTACGTCAGTGTTCGAGAGCCACGTGACTACGTTGTACCAGTTCTTCACAGTTTACAGAGCTCCAAAAGAAATCAATATACTCTTCTAAGAGTGTAAAATACCGTTTCAGTTGTAAGGTTTTTTTTATTTTTCATTGCTTGGACCACGATCGATTTCGAGCTATTTTCCACGACCATCGTCAGATGTGATACTGGAAATAAACAAGAGACCGAACCCAATGATATTTTTTCACGTGCATTAGTACACGAGAGAAAACAAAAAAGGAGCACCATATAACATTTTAGAAAACAGCGGTCGGGCTAGGTGTGGTACGTCAGTACCAAAGCGACACCAGACAATACGATGGACGACTGCCTGCGTAAAAAAGTATGAAATGAACACCAGGACACTCGCATTCTTTGCTGCGACCCCGAGAGCCGCAGTGTAGAGTAAACCACGCTGTGTACCACCAGCGAGCGCAGAGTATGGAGTAGTGTAAACAGTGGGGGAAGTAAACTGGTAAACTACACTCCTGGAAATTGAAATAAGAACACCGTGAATTCATTGTCCCAGGAAGGGGAAACTTTATTGACACATTCCTGGGGTCAGATACATCACATGATCACACTGACAGAACCACAGGCACATAGATACAGGCAACAGAGCATGCACAATGTCGGCACTAGTACAGTGTATATCCACCTTTCGCAGCAATGCAGGCTGCTATTCTCCCATGGAGACGATCGTAGAGATGCTGGATGTAGTCCTGTGGAACGGCTTGCCATGCCATTTCCACCTGGCGCCTCAGTTGGACCAGCGTTCGTGCTGGACGTGCAGACCGCGTGAGACGACACTTCATCCAGTCCCAAACATGCTCAATGGGGGACAGATCCGGAGATCTTGCTGGCCAGGGTAGTTGACTTACACCTTCTAGAGCACGTTGGGTGGCACGGGATACATGCGGACGTGCATTGTCCTGTTGGAACAGCAAGTTCCCTTGCCGGTCTAGGAATGGTAGAGCGATGGGTTCGATGACGGTTTGGATGTACCGTGCACTATTCAGTGTCCCCTCGACGATCACCAGTGGTGTACGGCCAGTGTAGGAGATCGCTCCCCACACCATGATGCCGGGTGTTGGCCCTGTGTGCCTCGGTCGTATGCAGTCCTGATTGTGGCGCTCACCTGCACTGCGCCAAACACGCATACGACCATCATTGGCACCGAGGCAGAAGCGACTCTCATCGCTGAAGACGACACGTCTCCATTCGTCCCTCCATTCACGCCTGTCGCGACACCACTGGAGGCGGGCTGCACGATGTTGGGGCGTGAGCGGAAGACGGCCTAACGGTGTGCGGGACCGTAGCCCAGCTTCATGGAGACGGTTGCGAATGGTCCTCGCCGATACCCCAGGAGCAACAGTGTCCCTAATTTGCTGGGAAGTGGCGGTGCGGTCCCCTACGGCACTGCGTAGGATCCTACGGTCTTGGCGTGCATCCGTGCGTCGCTGCGGTCCGGTCCCAGGTCGACGGGCACGTGCACCTTCCGCCGACCATTGGCGACAACATCGATGTACTGTGGAGACCTCACGCCCCACGTGTTGAGCAATTCGGCGGTACGTCCACCCGGCCTCCCGCATGCCCACTATACGCCCTCGCTCAAAGTCCGTCAACTGCACATACGGTTCACGTCCACGCTGTCGCGGCATGCTACCAGTGTTAAAGACTGCGATGGAGCTCCGTATGCCACGGCAAACTGGCTGACACTGACGTCGGCGGTGCACAAATGCTGCGCAGCTAGCGCCATTCGACGGCCAACACCGCGGTTCCTGGTGTGTCCGCTGTGCCGTGCGTGTGATCATTGCTTGTACAGCCCTCTCGCAGTGTCCGGAGCAAGTATGGTGGGTCTGACACACCGGTGTCAATGTGTTCTTTTTTCCATTTCCAGGAGTGTAGATTGGCAGTAGCACTGCCATCTGTTGACGGGAAGCGAACGCGGGACCAACTAACCCGGCCGTTCACAGTTTGAATTGGTGATTTACATACAGAACGGAAAAACATTACAAAAAAGTTGCTGAAAAGCGCTAAGAGTACATTATGAGAGGTAAAGAAACATATTGGAACAGGGGCAGTACAGAACCATATTAAAACTAACTGGAAGCCGGCGACTTAAAGCTTATGCATAAAACGTAGAACTAAATTAATGTTTTCCCCCTTTTCCATGATAGCATGCAGATTTTTATTAAGTGGAGACGCATAAGGCGACGCAGAATAAGGTGTCGTAGTCATGAACTAAATGAACATACACATGTATCACACATGATGATAGTCACGTAATAGCCCGAAAGTGGTCGTGATCTAAGCATTGGAAAATAAAAAAAAAAACCTTACAACTGAAGCGGTATTTTCAAACTCTCCTATAATGCTCAGTTGAGGATGTTCCTCCTGCAAGAATGTTTGCCTTTTAAGTGGTTGATTTCTGTTTGGTATTTGAGATTATATCAAGTTTGTGAAAGGTTGTTATTATAACAGTAGAATGTGCACTGCCTGATAAAAAAATTGAAGCACCCAGAAGACATGGTAGGATGTCAATGTAATTCCGTACACGTACACACCACTGGTGGCTCTATAAATGATCAGAGTTGCAAATTTATGTGCCTGGCACAATGGCCACCAAAGTGCACGTGTATTACTCGTGTTTAGATCTCGTTACCAGGATTCGGTGTAGAAGGGGCATGAAAGGGTGAGAAGTTGACTAATCACTGTGAAGGAGACGGAGCTACCACGAGACAGACATTGCTGTCAGCATCTGGCAGAGTTTGAAAGGGACCTCATTGTGGGTCTCCATTTCGCAGACTGGTTGCTCGCTGTTCAGCCATGATTCAGACCCTCGTAATTTTTAAACGGTTTCGGCACTTACTCCACTCGGAATTCATTTACAGTCAGTTCTTATCTCATTTTCCTTGCACCAGGCAGCAATTACCATCCTCGAGAAAACACGGCTTCCCTTTCCTTGTTGTAGTTACACTGAAGATCCAAACAAACTGGTACAACTGCATAATAACGTGTAGGGTCCCCGCGAGCACGTAGAAGTGCCACGACACGACCTGGCACCGACTCGACTAACGTTTGAAGCAGTGCTGGAGGGAACTGATGCCATGAATCCTGCAGGGCTGTCCATAAATTCGTAAGAGTACGAGAGGGTGGAGATCTCTTCTGAAAAGCACGTTTACATCTACATCTACATCGATA
Organism: Schistocerca cancellata; assembly: GCF_023864275.1. NCBI lineage: Eukaryota > Metazoa > Arthropoda > Insecta > Orthoptera > Acrididae > Schistocerca > Schistocerca cancellata. Next base: position 20,991,345 of record NC_064628.1, on the reverse strand, counting down.
CTCTGCAAATCGCATTCAGTGCCTGGCAGAGGGTTCATCGAACCACCTTCACAATTCTCTATTATTCCAATCTCGTATAGCGCGAGGAAAGAATGAACACCTATATCTTTCCGTACGAGCTCTGATTTCCCTTATTTTATCGTGGTGATCGTTCCTCCCTATGTCGTTCGGTGTCAACAAAATATTTTCGCATTCGGAGGAGAAAGCTGGTGATTGGAAATTTCGTGACAAGATTCTGTCGCAACGAAAAACGCCATTCTTTCAATGATTTCCAGCCCAAATCCTGTATCATTTCTGTGACACTCTCTCCCATATTTCGCGATAGTACAAAATCTGGTAAGGATCCCACACCGCGCAGCAGTATTCTAAAAGAGGACGGACAAGCGAAGTGAAGACAGTCTCCTTAGTACCTCTGTTACATTTTCTTAGTGTCCTGCCAATAAAACACAGCTTTTGGTTACCCTTCCCCACAACATTTTCTATGTGTTCTTTCCAATTTAAGTTGTTCATAATTGTAATACCTAGGTATTTAGTTGAATTTACAGCTTTTAGATTATACTGATTTACCGTGTAACCGACGTTTGGGTACCTTTTAGCACTCATGTGGATGACCTCACACTTTTCGTTATTTAGGGCCAACTCCCACTTTTCGCACCATTCAGGTATCTTTTCTAAATCGTTTTGCAGTTTATTTTGATCTTCTGATGACTTTATTAGTCGATAAACGACAGCGTCGTCTGCAAACAACCTAAGACGGCTGCTCAGATTGTCTCCCAAATCGTTTAGGCCTATATAGATAAGGAACAGCAAAAGGCCTATTACACTACCTTGGGGAACGCCAGAAATCACTTCTGTTTTACTCGATGACTTTCCGTTAACTACGCGTTGCAAGGTACCCCAGATATGCTCAATAATGTTCGTGTATGGGGAGTTTGGTGACCAGAAGAGTATTTCTGCACCCACTCTGTAGCAGTTCTGGACGTGGGGTGTCGCATTGTCCTGCTGGAATTGCCCAGGTCCGTCGGAATGCACAATGGACATGAACGGATGCAAGTGATCAGACAGGATCCTTACGTACGTGTCACCTGTCAGAATCGTATCTAGATGTATCAGGGTTCCATATACTCCAACTACACCTGACCCACACCATTATAGAGCCTCCATCGGCTTGAACAGTCCCCTGCTGACATGCAGCGTCCATGTATTCATGAGGTTGTCTCCATACCCGTACACGTCCATCCGCTCGATACAATCTGAAACGAGACTCGTCCGACCAGGCAACATGTTTACAATCATCAACAATCCAACGCCGGTGTTGACGGGCCCAGGCGAGGTGTAAAGCTTTGTGTCGTGCAGTCATCAAGGGTACACGAGTGGGCCTTCGTGTCCGAAAGACCATATCGATGATGTTTCGTTGAATGGTTCGTACGCTGACACTTGTTGGTGGCCCAGCACTGAAATCTGGAGAAATCTGCAGAAGGATTTCACTTCTGTCACGCTGAACGATTCTCTTCAATCGTCGTTGGTCCCGTTCTTGCAGGATCCTTTTCCGGCCGTAGCGATGTCGGTGATACGATGTTTTACCGGATTCCTGATATTCACGGTAAACTCGTGAAAAAGTCGTACGGGAAAATCCCCACTTCATCGCTGGAGATGCTGTGTTCCATCGCTCGTGCGCCGACTATACCATGGCGTTCAAACTCTCTTAAATCTTGATAACCTGCCATTTCAGCAGCAGTAACTGATCTAACAACTGCGCCAGACAGGCTTTGCCGTCCTAAACGCCATATTGTGCCTGTTTACATATCTCTGTATTTGAATACGCATGTCTATACCAGTTTCTTTGGAGCTTCAGTGTATTTCTCGTACTCACAGTGTGTAGGACGCAAGTAGCGTACAAAATTGCACAGAAATGAAGGCTGTCGATATCCAGATTTGTGTGGCGCTCGCATGTGACAGTGGCCCAATGGGTAGCTTGGGGACGAGAGGGCAGGCAGATTCCAGTCGATACTGCCTAAGCACCGCAAGGGAGGATGCCCATGTTGTGCACCAAGCACATCGTAACCACTTCACATCTGTGCCTGCCATTCGAGAATATGTAATGGACAATGTGTAACATTCTGCGTCATCCCGCACCATTGGTCAGGGACTAGAACCAGCTGGACTAAGGAGTTACTATGCTATGCATAGGCTGCCGTTAACGCCGCACCACAAGCGGCTGCATTTGGAGAGGTGCTGCAATGGGGAAGCATGGACTGCCGATGATGGCTTCACATTTTCTTCAGTAATAAGTTGTGATTCGGCACTACCCCGCATAACCATCGTCGGCGAGAATGGCGGCGACCTCGGAGACATCTCATTCCTCCAGTCTTCTAGAGAGGCAAAATGGTGTTACTTCTACAGTCATAGTGTGGGGAGCCACTGGGTAGTGACTTCAGGGCACAGTTGGTATTGCTTGATGCGCTAGGAGCTACGGCCTTGGCGTTTCGAACCTGTTGTAGCCACTCAGGTACAGTGGGACTTCCGACCAGTCGGTTTTCCACCGTGGTATCTCCGACCAGAGGCTGCCCGCCACTACTGATTTACGTCAGTCGTTCAACAGCAGCGGGCGTTGTTTCACCGTCAGTCAGGTAGTGCCCTCCTCGGCAGCGTCGTTCCTATGCAGTTCCATACTTGAGTACCGGAAATAACTACAACAGCGAAAGGGAAGCCGTGTTTTCTCAACGATGGTCATCGCTGCCGCGTACAAAGAAAATGTGATGAGTATAAGAATTGATTGTGTATGAATTCTGAACGGATTAAGTACCGATGCCGTTTAAAAATTGCAAAAGTCATGAGACACTGGATCTTGACTGTATAGTCAGATTTTACCAGATTTGTCTACTACTCACTTGTGGATGTACCAACCCCTCCTATTATCAGAGTTCGTATGTTGGAGCACAACCTACTAGCAGTTGCACTGCAGGTGAGGGCAGGTAAGTTGAACAGGTGGAGGACGTGTGGATGGTCTTCAGAGACGAAGTACCAACAGGTAGGCCCGAGATTAAATTGAATCACTGACCCCTGTTAGACTTCCGATTCCTGTTATAGGCAGTTTGTTTATGGTATCTTGATTGTAAACCAATTTGTTTAATTTTATCACCAAAAGGGCTTAATCAAATCAACCTCAAACACAACAGGAAGTAACAGAGATGTTTCAAACCAACTCTTCCAGTGATTCAAGTCTCATCACATACTATTGTTTCATAAATGTTAAAATTAATAATAAATCACAATTCGTCTAACGGGTACTGGTGTAGTGGACGAATATTGAAAATTCAGGTCAGTTAGAGCACTGCATGTTGTAGTTTAGATCATATTTTGTGCTTTAGAGGTGAACACCCCTCCATGAACCATGAACCTTGCCGTTGGTGGGGAGGCTTGCGTGCCTCAGCGATACAGATAGCCGTACCGTAGGTGCAACCACAACGGAGGGGTATCTGTTGAGAGGCCAGACAAACATGTGGTTCCTGAAGAGGGGCAGCAGCCTTTTCAGTAGTTGCAGGGGCAACAGTCTGAATGATTGATTGATCTGGCCTTGTAACAATAACCAAAACGGCCTTGCTGTGCTGGTACTGCGAACGGCTGAAAGCAAGGGGAAACTACGGCCGTAATTTTTCCCGAGGGCATGCAGCTTTACTGTATGATTAAATGATGATGGCGTCCTCTTGGGTAAAATATTCCGGAGGTAAAATAGTTCCCCATTCGGATCTCCGGGCGGGGACTACTCAAGAGGATGTCGTTATCACGAGAAAGAAAACGCGTTCTACGGATCGGAGCGTGGAATGTCAGATCCATTAATCGGGCAGGTAGGTTAGAAAATTTAAAAAGGGAAATGGATAGGTTAAAGTTAGATATAGTGGGAATTAGTGAAGTTCGGTGGCAGGAGGAACAAGACTTCTGGTCAGGTGACTACAGGGTTATAAACACAAAGTCAAATAGGGGTAATGCAGGAGTAGGTTTAATAAAGAATAGGAAAATAGGAATGCGGGTAACCTACTACAAACAGCATAGTGAACGCATTATAGTGGCCAAGATAGACACGAAGCCCACGCCTACTACAGTAGTACAAGTTTATATGCCAACTAGCTCTGCAGATGACGAAGAAATTGAAGAAATGTATGTTGATATAAAACAAATTATTCAGATAGTGAAGGGAGACGAAAATTTAATAGTCATGGGTGACTGGAATTCGAGTGTAGGAAAAGGGAGAGAAGGAAACGTAGTAGGTGAATATGGACTGGGGCTAAGAAATGAAAGAGGAAGCCGCCTGGTAGAATTTTGCACAGAGCACAACTTCATCATAGCTAACACTTGGTTTAAGAATCATGATAGAAGGTTGTATACATGGAAGAACCCTGGAGATACTAAAAGGTATCAGATAGATTATATAATTGTAAGACAGAGATTTAGGAACCAGGTTTTAAATTGTAAGACATTTCCTGGGGCAGATGTGGACTCTGACCACAATCTATTGGTTATGACCTGTAGATTAAAACTGAAGAAACTGCAAACAGGTTGGAATTTAAGGAGATGGGACCTGGATAAATCGAAAGAACCAGAGGTTGTACAGAGTTTCAGGGAGAGCATAAGGGAACAATTGACAGGAATGGGGGAAAGAAATACAGTAGAAGAAGAATGGGTAGCTTTGAGGGATGAAGTAGTGAAGGCAGCAGAGGATCAAGTAGGTAAAAAGACGAGGGCTAGTAGAAATCCTTGGGTAACAGAAGAAATATTGAATTTAATTGATGAAAGGAGAAAATATAAAAATGCAGTAAATGAATCAGGCAAAAAGGAATACAAACGTCTCAAAAATGAGATCGACAGGAAGTGCAAAATGGCTAAGCAGGGATGGCTAGAGGACAAATGTAAGGATGTAGAGGCTTATCTCACTAGGGGTAAGATAGATACTGCCTACAGGAAAATTAAAGAGACCTTTGGAGATAAGAGGACCACTTGTATGAACATCAAGAGCTCAGATGGAAACCCAATTCTAAGCAAAGAAGGGAAAGCACAAAGGTGGAAGGAGTATATAGAGGATCTAAACAAGGGCGATGTACTTGAGGACAATATTATGGAAATGGAAGAGGATGTAGATGAAGATGAAATGGGAGATACGATACTGCGTGAAGAGTTTGATAGAGCACTGAAAGACCTGAGTCGAAACTAGGCCCCCGGAGTAGAAAACATTCCATTGGAACTACTGACGGCCTTGGGAGAGCCAGTCCTGACAAAACTCTACCATCTGGTGAGCAAGATGTATGAAACAGGCGAAATACCCTCAGACTTCAAGAAGAATATAATAATTCCAATCCCAAAGAAAGCAGGTGTTGACAGATGTGGAAATTACCGAACAATCAGTTTAATAAGCCACAGCTGCAAAATATTAACGCGAATTCTTTACAGACGAATGGAAAAACTAGTAGAAGCCGACCTCGGGGAAGATCAGTTTGGATTCCGTAGAAATAAAGTTAGACGTGAGGCAATACTGACCTTACGACTTATCTTAGAAGAAAGATTAAGGAAAGGCAAACCTACGTTTATAGCATTTGTAGACTTAGAGAAAGCTTTTGACAATGTTGACTGGAATACTCTCTTTCAAATTCTAAAGGTGGCAGGGGTAAAATACATGGAGCGAAAGGCTATTTACAATTTGTACAGAAACCAAATGGCAGTTATAAGAGTCGAGGGACATGAAAGGGAAGCAGTGGTTGGGAAAGGAGTAAGACAGGGTTGTAGCCTCTACCCGATGTTATTCAATCTGTATATTGAGCAAGCAGTAAAGGAAACAAAAGAAAAATTCGGAGTAGGTATTAAAATCCATGGAGAAGAAATAAAAACTTTGAGGTTCGCCGATGACATTGTAATTCTGTCAGAGGCAGCAAAGGACTTGGAAGAGCAGTTGAACGGAATGGATGGTGTCTTGAAGGGAGAATATAAGATGAACATCAACAAAAGCAAACCGAGGATAATGGAATGTAGTCGAATTAAGTCGGGTGATGCTGAGGGAATTAGATTAGGAAATGAGACACTTAAAGTAGTAAAGGAGTTTTGCTATTTGGGGAGCAAAATAACTGATGATGGTCGAAGTAGAGAGGATATAAAATGTAGACTGGCAATGGCAAGGAAAGCGTTTCTGAAGAAGAGAAATTTGTTAACATCGGATATAGATTTAAGTGTCAGGAAGTCGTTTCTGAAAGTATTTGCATGGAGTGTAGCCATGTATGGAAGTGAAACATGGAGGGTAAATAGTTTGGACAAGAAGAGAATAGAAGCTTTCGAAATGTGGTGCTACAGAAGAATGCTCTAGATTAGATGGGTAGATCACATAACTAATGAGGAGGTATTGAATAGAATTGGGGAGAAGAGGAGTTTGTGGCACAACTTGACCAGAAGAAGGGATCGGTTGGTAGGACATGTTCTGAGGCATCAACGGATCACCAATTTAGTATTGGAGGGCAGCGTGGAGGGTAAAAATCGTAGAGGGAGACCAAGAGATGAATACACTAAGCAGATTCAGAAGGATGTAGGTTACAGTAGGTACTGGGAGATGAAGAAGCTTGCACAGGATAGAGTAGCATGGAGAGCTGCATCAAACCAGTCTCAGGACTGAAGACCACAACAACAACAACAGAGGTGAACAAAATGTACGCTTATTGCCAGTTATTTCAAAACAGACTATGCCACTGCGGACTGTCGTCTATTAATTTTCCTCAAATTTTAAATCCTTAAAAAGGGCTCGTGTTACAGCTATACGATTTAATTTTGCAGGTCTCGATCCTGGTGCGCTGCGATAACACTAAGTGAGCTTCGTCCAGTACACTAGTCAACACTTTCATGGCCAGTTTCAGCTACTATACAGAAGGTCATCCTTTGGTTGTTTGATTATTTTTGGAAATTTGTGGTAAGGTCTTGTGGGACCAAACTGCTGAGGTCATCGATCCCTGTTTGATTCTTTTTGGGAATTTTTGGTAAGGTCTTGTGAGACCAAACTGCTGAGGTCATCGATCCCTAAGCGTGCACACTACTTAATCTAACTTAAACTAAGTTACGCTATGAACAACACACGCACTATGCCTGAGGGAGGACTCGAAAGTCCGACGGGGGGAGCCGCACGGACCGTGACAAAGCGCCCTACACCGTCGGCTACCCCGCGCGGCGGTTGTTTGATGCTCCAGTTGCAAGCGTGATTGTAGGCATGTACACTGCTATTACTTTTGAATTCGTTCGGATTGTTAATAACAAATTTCATAAGTGAATATATATATTGTGAGGCTACAGTGAAGATCCCTAGCTCTTTAAATAAGTGCCTACAGGATGATCTTGGATGAGCTGCAGCAATTATTCTGATTACACGCTTTTCTGCAACGAACACTCTTTTTTACGCAATGATAAGTTACCCCAGAATATGATGTCATACGAAAGCAGAGAATGAAAATAGGCGTGGTAAGTTAATTTACTGAGATGTATATCGCCAAAGTTTGCAATGACCCTAATAGCATAAGTTGCTGAATTCAAACGTTTCAGCAGATCTTCAGTGTGTTTTTCCAGTTCAACCCCTCATCAACGCATACACTTAGAAATTTTGAATATTCTACCTTAGCTAACGATTTCTGATCGAAGTCTATATTTACTAATGGTGCCATTCCATTTAATGTGTGGAACTGTATATACTGTGTTTTGTCAAAGTTTAATGAGAGCCCATTTGCAGAGAACCACTTAATGATTTTCTGAAAAACATCGTTTGCAATTTCATCAGTTAATTCTTGTCTATTGGGTGTGGTAGCTATACTTGTATCATCTGCAAAAAGTACCAGCTTTGTATCTTCGTGAATATAGAATGGCAAGTCATTAATATATATTAAGAACAGCAGGGGACCCAAGACCGAACCTTGCGGCACCCCATTCTTGATTGTTCCCCAGTTTGAGAAATCAACAGTTTTTTGCATATTGTATGAACTGCTTATTTCAACTTCTGCGTATTACAGACAAGTAAATAAACGCTTCGGACAGTAACGAAAAGGTACTTTGAGTCTCGTCGCGTACCCGTTACTCAGTAACGAAATACACATGATATGCTACATCTTTAAACCCCACTGACGATGGCACAAGTGTGATGAAAGAGGTTTGGCCAAGAAAAATACACTATTTGATCAAAAGTAACGGCACAGCCCTAGGTACTGCGGTATTGATCGCTAGATGTCAAGAGACGTGGATATCCTGTTATAAAAGGATGTGGGGAATATTGTGTTGTCAGAAGAGACGCAGTAACTGCAAAAGGGGTCGGTCGCGAGAGCTCAGTGGATTCCAATGTGGACTTGTCACTGGATGTCACTTGAGTAACAGATCCATCATGGACATTTAAACCGTTCTAAGATTACTCAGGTCGACCGTTTGGAAAAGTGACTGTGGAGAACTGAAGGAACAACCACAGATAAAATTATACCAGGGAGACCTCAAGCACGACGGACACGAACCGTCGAACACTGCGAAGAGTGGCTGTAAAAAATCGCCTGAAATCAACGGAAGGAGTTCCAGAGTGCTACCAGCAGTCCAGACAGAACACGGTCTGTAGGGATAATGACGTACAGTGATCGAGCAGCTCCTTGTGAACCACACGTTTCTGTACTCAATGTGGAACGACTCTTGATGTAGTGTAAAGAGCGACGACTGGAACAAGTGATTTGGAGTGACGAGTCACGCTGTTTCCTGTGGCAATCTTGGCAGTCTAAGGGAAGGGTCTGGGCTTGGTGAATGCCTGGAGAATGGTACCTGTCATCACGTGTACTGACAACAGTGGAGTGTGGAGGAGGTGGTGTTATGATATGAGAATGTTTTTCGCGGTTAGGGTGTGATTCCTTTATCGCGCTTAAGGAAACGCCAAATACGGAAGACATTAAACTTTTTACAGCAACGTGTACTGCATTTAGAACAGGAACACTTCGGAGACGATGATTGTGTCAGCATGACTATCCAACACGTCATAAAGAAGAATTTGTGAGGATATAGACCGTGGAAAATAACTTTTCTGAAATCTATGAAGATAGTAACTGTTTTCGAAAGAACAGATACCACTGATGATCGTGCAGCTTCTCTAGAATAAACCATAATTAATTGAAACCCTCAGCTGCCGACAGGTTTTGTTGATATACCTCGATGGGGACAGCTGAAAATGTGTGCCCAGACCGGGTCTCGACCCGGGATCTCGTGCTTACATGGCAGATGCCCTATCCATCTTTTTTTTTTAATTTTGAGAGCTGTAATCACTGCTTGATGAATTTGCAGATCAGATTTAGTTCAAATGGTTTTTTATTTTATTTTTTATTTTTAATCTCATTTTGTTCGCTTTCGTTCGTTGTATCCTCTCGGGGCGGACGTCGTAAGACACCCGTTTTAGTTCGTTGTTGATCGATGAACTCAGTTTTTTTTTATTACAGAGGGTAGCTAACCCTCTTGGCCGGCCGGGGTGGCCGAGAGGTTCTAGGCGCTACAGTCTGGAACCGCGCGACCGCTACGGTCGCAGGTTCGAATCCTGCCTCGGGCATGGATGTGTGTGATTTCCTTAGGTTAGTTAGGTTTAAGTAGTTCTAAGTTCTAGGGGAGTGATGACCTCAGCAGTTAAGTCCGATAGTGCTGACAGCCATTTGAACCTAACCCTCTGAGCCAACACGCTGAGCTACCGTGCCGGCTACCCATCTGAGCCACCGAGGACACAGATGAATAGCGCCTACTGCAGTGACTTATCCCTTGCACGCCTCCCGTGAGACGCACATTCCCAACTATCCACAATCTACATACGTATCTGTTCTTTCGAGAGCAGTTACTATCTTCATATATAGTTAAAGGCTACCCGGCCATTGACCTTCGTCTGTGCGAATGGGCACAGGTTGCCCGAACTCTTACGGCAATCGCCACGTTAGTTGGCGCGAGTAGTGAGTGGATGGGCAAATATCTATTAGGGAGATTACGTATGTAGATTGTGGACAGTTGGGAATGTGGGACTCACGGGAGGCGTGCAAGGGATAAGTCCATACAGTCCCGCTATTCATCTGTGTCCTCGGTGGCTCAGATGGATAGAGGACGCCGGCACGGTAGCTCAGTGTGTTCAGTCAGAGGACAGCCGGCACGGTTAACGGCTTCTCTGTAATTAAAAAACTGAGTCAAGGAACCAACGATCAATTTGAACGGATGTCTTGTGACGTCCGCCCCGACCAAACGCAACGAACTACACTCCTGGAAATTGAAATTGTCCCAGGAAGGGGAAACTTTATTGACACATTCCTGGGGTCAGATACATCACATGATCACACTGACAGAACCACCGGCACATAGACACAGGCAACAGAGCATGCACAATGTCGCCACTAGTACAGTGTATATCCACCTTTCGCAGCAATGCAGGCTGCTATTCTCCCATGGAGACGATCGTAGAGATGCTGGATGTAGTCCTGTGGAACGGCTTGCCATGCCATTTCCACCTGGCGCCTCAGTTGGACCAGCGTTCGTGCTGGACGTGCAGACCGCGTGAGACGACGCTTCATCCAGTCCCAAACATGCTCAATGGGGGACAGATCCGGAGATCTTGCTGGCCAGGGTAGTTGACTTACACCTTCTAGAGCACGTTGGGTGGCACGGGATACATGCGGACGTGCATTGTCCTGTTGGAACAGCAAGTTCCCTTGCCGGTCTAGGAATGGTAGAACGATGGGTTCGAGGACGGTTTGGATGTACCGTGCACTATTCAGTGTCCCCTCGACGATCACCAGTGGTGTACGGCCAGTGTAGGAGATCGCTCCCCACACCATGATGCCGGGTGTTGGCCCTGTGTGCCTCGGTCGTATGCAGTCCTGATTGTGGCGCTCACCTGCACGGCGCCAAACACGCATACGACCATCATTGGCACCAAGGCAGAAGCGACTCTCATCGCTGAAGACGACACGTCTCCATTCGTCCCTCCATTCACGCCTGTCGCGACACCACTGGAGGCGGGCTGCACGATGTTGGGGCGTGAGCGGAAGACGGCCTAACGGTGTGCGGGACCGTAGCCCAGCTTCATGGAGACGGTTGCGAATGGTCCTCGCCGATACCCCAGGAGCAACAGTGTCCCTAATTTGCTGGGAAGTGGCGGTGCGGTCCCCTAGGCACTGCGTAGGATCCTACGGTCTTGGCGTGCATCCGTGCGTCGCTGCGGTCCGGTCCCAGGTCGACGGGCACGTGCACCTTCCGCCGACCACTGGCGACAACATCGATGTACTGTGGAGACCTCACGCCCCACGTGTTGAGCAATTCGGCGGTACGTCCACCCGGCCTCCCGCATGCCCACTATACGCCCTCGCTCAAAGTCCGTCAACTGCACATACGGTTCACGTCCACGCTGTCGCGGCATACTACCAGTGTTAAAGGCTGCGATGGAGCTCCGTATGCCACGGCAAACTGGCTGACACTGACGGCGGCGGTGCACAAATGCTGCGCAGCTAGCGCCATTCGACGGCCAACACCGCGGTTCCTGGTGTGTCCGCTGTGCCGTGCGTGTGATCATTGCTTGTACAGCCCTCTCGCAGTGTCCGGAGCAAGTATGGTGGGTCTGACACACCGGTGTCAATGTGTTCTTTTTTCCATTTCCAGGAGTGTATATCGAACAAAATGAGTAAAAAAAAAGGGTGGTTAGCTGCCCTCTGTAATAAAAGAACGGAGTTAATGGATCAACGATCAACGACGAACTTAAACGGAAGTCTTACGAAGTCCGCCCCGAGCAGATGCAACGAACAACAACGAACAAAATGAGATTTTTTAAAAAAGAAAAAGAAAAAGAAAAAGAAAAGATGGAAAGAGCGTCTGCCATGTAAGCAGGAGATCTCAGGTTCGAGACCCGGTCTGGGCACACATTTTCAGCTGTCCCCATCGAGGTATATCAACAAAACCTGTCGGCAGCTGAGGGTTTCAATTAATTATGACTTTTTTGAAATCGATTTGCCTGCCCAGAGTCACGCCCTGGACATTAATGAAACACCTTTGGAATCAGTTTGAACATCGACCTTGCTGCAGACCCAAGTGTCGTACATCACTACCTTTTCCAGTTTCGGCTCTCGAAGAAGTATGGGCGCCAGTGCTCCACAGATATTCAGGGCTGAAAGTGTCCCCAGCAGAGTTCAAGCCATCACAAGTGTGAAGGGTGGACACACCTCACATTAACGTCCACTAATAGACGTCCAGTAGTGTTACTTAAACATCGATTAACTACCGGTTAATCGATAGTATCTCCACTATCGTCACTATCGGTAGGCTGATTTAACTATCGATAGTCCTATCGTTTATTTTGTAATTCTTTTTAAAATGGCACTTGAAAAATGTTCGGTTCCTATTACTTCTATGGCGTTTGGAGTGTAGAGGTAAAGTAGATTGTGTGGAGGTATTTAATCAACAACGAATATGGTGGCGCTTTTGTTTATAAACTATGTTGTTAATAGATTGGTCGCTGTGGGGGAGCGGTCATGAAAAAGAGAATTTTCTCGTTTGTCTTCCAGCGATGACAACTCACGGCCGTGCGCATCTCGAACCGATCACATGCTTAGGGTAGAAACTACTCACGCAAATAACATGGATTCGTGATTGCGCTTTATACTGATTTCCATCTTCAAATGTGCGAGCTTGCTTACTTGTAGCAAGGAATGCAAATGTAAATAAGGCTGTTGTAATACAACGCAGGTAGTAGAGGAAAAAATGACATTTTAAAATGGTTGAAATGGCTCTAAGCACTATGGGACTTAACATCTGAGGTCATCAGTCCCCTAGACTTAGAACTATTTTAACTTAACGAACCTAAGGACATCACACACATCGATGCCCGATGCAGGATTCGAGCCTGCGACCGTAGCAGCAGTGCGGTTCCGGACTGAAGCACCTAGAACCTCTCGACCACAGCGGCCGGCGACATTTTAAAGATTTCTTTCTGTACTGTATAATGCATCTTAAAGTAAATACAATTATTGTCGTTATTAATTAAACACACCTGCAACTGTCCTCTTCTGTTTCTGAGTGCTCATTGTACTGACAAGTGTTTTCAGTTGTACATGTTAATATGTAAATTGATTCGAAAATACAAAATGCTGACGTAATCCTAATGCCCCTGTGTCACTTCTGCTTTTGCAGGAGCACAAATATAATTCACATGTTGGTTGCCCATATTGTGGTCGATTAGCGGAGCTTGTTTCTTCAAGGACACACCAGCTCCCGCAAAACTGAATGTACCAAAAGCACAACCCGTCGAGAGTCAAGTTTTCTTATTTGTGTTGTGGCTGGACGTAATAATCAAAATATACAGCCGTATTTACATGCTATCTGCTTTCACAACATCGCAGTGCATATTCATAAGCAATTCGGGCGAAAATTGAACGTTTCAGTGGATGTGTGAGACAAAACTAATCTCTTCTTGCCAAGAGTTGACTGTGAATGGTCAGGAATGTTTCTGCAAAACTCCAAATCTTGTGGGTATTTCTTAAGACCTTGCCCGTTAATGCTGATTCCACTTGTTTGAAACTTGTGCAGCAGGCGAATAAGCACAACATTAATTTTATTTTTTTTCATTTTTTCGAGATTACATTATTCTGCAATTTTTCGAGTCTGCCCCAAGCTCTACGGGATATCGTAGGAGGTGACTTCAATGTGCCAACAATGACTTCTTCGTCACTCATTTCGTTATTTAAACGCCACACAACAACACGATTATTCTTCATCACGCAACTATAGTGCCACAACTGCCGAATCTCTCTGTCATTGGCAGCAGTGAGACAAAGAGTACAGCAGCGAAGAAGTGTTCCGGATGGAGACGACATGAAACGATCAGTGCTTTTCGCACGCCACCGGTAGTCTCTGTTGGCTGGCGCTTCCAAGATTATTTTGCTTATGTAAGAGGTGCGTAAATAGAGCTTTTTTGTTGTTATTATGAAAATGATCTGTAAAAATCAATCATCTGTGTGGAATTTTTAAGAAAGTGTGAGATGTGGGCGATAATAGTCAGTTTGTAAACTGTACCATTGCATTAAAGATTATAAACATGATCAGACAATACGACTAATTTAAGAGACCACTACAAGGAAAGCATGGTGAAAAACTAGGAATCAACAGAATTGAAAGGTGAGGGATCAACTTGTGAGCTAGACCAAGTGCAAGAGGTGTAACCAAAAGAATCGAGAAGCTCTATAAAAGATTATTTTAACAGAAGTCAGTTGTACGATGCCACTTTAAAAGTAAAAAAAGAACTTGATTCTCTTTATGCATAAATAATTGCCATCGGTATGCTGCCGTACAGAACTTCCGACCATCAAGGTTCGAAAAAAAAAAATGTTTATGCCTTACACAGTAGACATGAGTTGCCAGATAAAACCACACTTAATTGTTTACTGATCTCGAAACTGTAGGAAGAGATAAAAATAAATTAGAAAAAGCCCTTACAAAATGTAAATTTTTTAGCGTTACAACGGACTTGTGGAGAATCAACGCGAATGAAGGCATACTGCCATTGACTTATCACTTTATTATAGACGAAAAATTTGTTTCACCCATATTAAAACTGACAAAAACTGCGACGCAGAATCTATGCACATGTAACTAACATTTTTTAAAATGTTTCTTTCTTTAATGCGTCAGTGCCGTACTGAGTTTCGATTCATTCTTGTGATTGGTACATGTCGGTGTAAGTGACATCGGCGTAACTCGTAAGGTATTTCTTGGCAGTTTGAGACCTCCCATCTTCACCCCCACACTTATCCTCACCCCTGTTGCCGACAGAAACCCGAAACAGTCGTGTCATTTATGTTCTGTTTACGGACACTGCCAACTGTAAGAAATCATTGAACAATTGCGTTACTACAGGCTTAATATATTTTCCTATTCATTACTACAAATAAGCAACACATTTGAACATAGATGACTCTATAATGCGCTTTCTCAAAACATCATTACTTCTGCTCCCAAAGTTTTCTCTTGCGAGTTTGTGCGATAGCAGGCTAACAAACGAGAAACGAACGCGAACCCCAACACGTCTGAACCAAAATTAGTACAGCTTAGCAAAATCAGCTGGCAGTGGCGTTACAATTATTGTGATCCTGAATTCCGAGTATATAAACAACTCGCTTTTGTGGCGATTTATGCGGAAGTGCTTCCATTGTTACAGCGAATGGGAACAGAATTAAAACTTTTGGGGCTTATAAAACAGCGTCAATATTAATGCATATGTTTACCAAAAACAGGTAACCCTGGCAAGTTGTAAACAATGATAATGGAAAACTCTAGCTGTTGTGTAATGGAAGCTGCTGTATCGTGTGACGGTACGTCACATAAATATTGACATTTTTATCAGTTGTAAACCGCAGTTAAAGTATTTTATGAACATAATTAGTGTAAAAGATATAATTAATGTTCTTGAAACAACTGATATGCAGCGATTATTTAAGAGTAGTATCCTTCGACCATAAATATAATAGACTGGCCCTGACGTCACTTTCGTGGCTCCAACATCTCTGGGCTGAAGTCACGTGAATGTTGGCTAAACATGGTTGTTTCGTATTGCGCTTATGGCTGTACTCAGCGTTTTGTCGGGGGACATGGCATTACATTTCACGTGTAAGTGTTTCTATGATGGTGCAGATGCGTTTATTGAAATCTGCTGAAGTGACTTTTATATGTTTTTTACACTTGAAATAGAGTATCACGTAAATTAAAGTGTTGAAAGTGATGCCTGTAAAGTCAGACTCATATTACATTTTGGAAAGTATCTGTGATAATTCGGTTACAGAAGTAAGTATAATCGTTTCTCGTTCCTACTCATAGGTTCCGAAAGGATGAAAACCGAAGGCAGCTTTGGATACAGGCCCTGAAACGGAAAAACTTTAAGCCATTTGCACATACGCGCCTTTGCTCGAAGCACTTCGCGGAGAAGTGTTTTGATGGGTTAGTTATTATTTACAATGTATATCTATTATTTGTATTTACAGTGTCTGTCATTTTTAAATCTAGACTCCAAAATTATTTTCTGAAACTTCAAAGTCTCACCTTTCATCTAAAATATCATTTTTTTTTTAACTGATAGTTTAAACTTTTGTAAAAATAGTGGGAACTGAACCTTTGAAGTGCACCTAAAATTGATACTCTAAAATGGACCTGTTCCTAAAGTAAACAATTTTGACACCTATAGTTGACATAATTCCCATAGCCCATTTTCTTTTATAAGTGACTAGAGCTCGAAACGTGGCGAATACAATGTTTAAAGTTTTGACACGAGCCCACTCTTACTGTTTAAAAGAATTTTAACGACATTTTACTATAATTGATAGTTAATAGTAATTTCGTCCCGCTGCCCACCAGAGTGGCGTTCGATGTATTTGTTAGATTTTATAAATGGTACTTTGAACAAATCCAGATCAAATGTAGTTCTGGCATAATTTTTCACAAATAAAAAAGTAGTTTTTGTTGGAAGCGTTTGGCAGTCAATTGAGAAATGTGGGGAAAATCCGATACAAACATAGGATGGCAGACCGCTGATTTGAAATCCCGCCACGTTTTGCCAACAGTCACGTGGTTTATGTTGGAGCCACACTAGCCCCATAGCTTCTGCACAGCAAGGCCAGTCTACTAGTATCTATGGTCGAAGGTAGTATCTTTATTTAATGTCTATGAAAATAAAAAAGGATCGAAAGAGACGCGATTGTACGGCCGAGGAAGAAGGACGTATTTTACTGGACACACACTGTTTTGTTTCGCTATACGGAACGCAGCCATTGAGCGGCTACACATGTAAGTTATTCGTATTTGTTTCTGATACAATAAAATTGTTATTATTATCACAAAATGAATTTCTTTGTAATAGTTGCCACCTCAAATGCTCGCAGTGGCTAACTATTTTTAATAAGCTTTTTTTCAGTAATTTGCGCTGCGAGAAGCTCATCTTCCGATGCAGCCTCTGGTCGGCCACTACGCGCCGAAGTATTAACTTATTTTTCAAAGTGTTAACAGTAACTGTAAATGCGAGAGATTTCGTTATAAGAACCTTTTTAAATTGCAACAGATAATTAATTTACGTTAAAGTTCAGTTTTTAAACTATACTGATTCCATGAGTTCAGTAAGTTTTATCTTGGCCGCTCCATGGCAACAATCGAAATTCTCTCGAGCCTGGCTTTGCAGTCAATAAATAAAAATTAACAAA
Source organism: Schistocerca cancellata (assembly GCF_023864275.1). Taxonomy (NCBI): domain Eukaryota; kingdom Metazoa; phylum Arthropoda; class Insecta; order Orthoptera; family Acrididae; genus Schistocerca; species Schistocerca cancellata. The sequence continues at coordinate 20,974,105 of NC_064628.1, read as the reverse complement.
ATTACATTAAATTCAGTTAACGGCAAAAGCCACCCTTGATCTCTTCAACGCAGTTTCAGTCTTATTATTCGCGTGTGCAGTTTATACCGTATGGGCTTCAGTTCATCAGCATGCATGTACACCTAAGGTAGCAGCACTGCATGGCAGACCAGTAAACACTTCCCCTCTCGCGTCCCTATTCCTTATTGTGACCTTCTTCTCCTTCGTCTTCCTCTTCCTCCTTTCCCCGTGCTTCTAAGACGCTGAAGCTCAACGTAACAACGACAGTAAATACAGTCGCCCAATTTTTATGAGAATTATTTTTATATACATTAAAGCAATTTTTCAGATAATAAAACGTTGAAAAAAAGAAATTTTTTGACAATACAGGGTGATTCAAAAAGAATACCACAACTTTAGGAATTTAAAACTCTGCAACGACAAAAGGCAGAGCTAAGCACTATCTGTCGGCAAATTAAGGGAGCTATAATGTTTCATTTAGTTGTACATTTGTTCGCTTTAGGTGCTGTTGACTAGGCGTCAGCGTCAGTTGATGCTAAGATGGCGACCGCTCAACAGAAAGCTTTTTGTGTTATTGAGTACGGCAGAAGTGAATCGACGACAGTTGTTCAGCGTGCATTTCGAACGAAGTATGGTGTTAAACCTCCTGATAGGTGGTGTATTAAACGTTGGTATAAACAGTTTACAGAGAATAGGTGTTTGTGCAAAGGGAAAAGTTCTGGACGGCCGAGAACGAGTGATGAAAATGTAGCACGCATCCAGCAAGCATTTGTTCGCAGCCCAGGAAATTCGACTCGCAGAGCTAGCAGAGAGCTGCAAATTCCACAATCAACAGTATGGAGAGTCCTACGAACTTATCTGTCCGTAACTACTTGAACGTCAACTACCCGAGGCGATGGATCGGCCGCCAGGCAGCCCGTGACAGAGCACTTCATCACTGGCCTCCAAGAAGCCCTGATCTTACCCCTGCGATTTTTTCTTATGGGGGTATGTTAAGGATATGGTGTTTCGGCCACCTCTCCCAGCCACCATTGATGATTTGAAACGAGAAATAACAGCAGCTATCCAAACTGTTACGCCTGATATGCTACAGAGAGTGTGGAACGAGTTGGAGTATCGGGTTGATATTGCTCGAGTGTCTGGAGGGGGCCATATTGAACATCTCTGAACTTGTTTTTGAGTGAAAAAAAACCTTTTTAAATACTCTTTGTAATGATGTATAACAGAAGGTCATATTATGTTTCTTTCATTAAATACACATTTTTAAAGTTGTGGTATTCTTTTTGAATCACCCTGTACTACACAAAATTTCGGAGATACTGGCAGGTTACTTAAACATAAAATTTTTTTCAGGTCAGCAATCAGATCTTATTAGAATACAATATCCGTGATAAGACAATAGCAGTGGTTACAGACAACGCTACAGTTACGAAAGAGCTGCCCAAATCTTAAGGATTCTAAATTCACCCTGTTTTGCCCACTGTGTCAATTTAACAGTACAATATTGTTTCAAAGCAGAAATATTTGCCAAAATATCTTTGAAAACAAAGGCCATTAGTGAGTTTCTTTCATAGCTCTACACTAGCCAGTGACAAACTGGGCAATGTTCAGAAAAGAGCAAACAAAAAAGAACTGAGAGGGAGACAAGAGGTGCCGACTCGATGGAATAGCTTAAAATAATTTTGGAAGTACGAAGTGAGCTTGAGATTGCGATCAGTGAAAGTTCAAAAGCACTGCCTACCCCCAGAGCAGAAAATTACTTGGCTATACAGGAGAAAATAGATCTTCTTGAATTTTTTGAACTAGCAACAACAACAATCTCAGGGAAATCATACATCATTGCTTACAAAATTGTACTTCTTGTACGAGGTATTGCTGCAAAGTTTTCAGACTAGTAAAGCACCTTAAAAACTAATGAAGGACGAATTGTTCTGGATTCCTTGATTAAATTAGTCAATGAAAGAGTGATACCATTTAACACATTGACTGCTAATATGCTTGTGACATTATTAGATCGTAGGTCTTAAAAATTTGTTTCAGGACATTCCAGAAGGCAGAAAACGCTGCACAAGTACTTCAGAAAGAATATGGTGCTATTATCACATAAGCTACAAGAATGATATCTGAAACAGGAACATCCATGAGCAGTGCTAATACGTCGATAGTGTAACAATTTGAAATCCGATGATCTACTTTTTTTGCCGAATTAGAAACAGTGTAACGTCGATGTCGTTTGAAACACCCCCGTTATGTCCTTTATTGGGTTTTGTGTAATTTACCGAAGCGGCCAAACAGTTAATTATTATGATTATATGACCGTGTACTTAATGGATGAAAGACCATCGGTTTTTCTGCTGTGGTTTCGGGGGTATTTCAGCCGAGTGCGGCTGTTCTGAGACGGAATAGTTGATGCCCGAAAGTTTTTCTATTATTATAGGCCACAAAGATTGCGATATACGAACTGATATGTGAAACTTCCTGGCAGATTAAAACTGTGTGCCCCACCGAGACTCGAACTCGGGACCTTTGCCTTTCGCGCGCAAGTGCTCTACCATCTGAGCTACCGAAGCACTACTCACGCCCCGTACTCACAGCTTTACTTCTGCCAGTACCTCGTCTCCTACCTTCCAAACTTTACAGAAGCTCTCCTGCCATGTCTCCGCAATATCCTTTCTTTCAGGACTGCTAGTTCTGCAAGGTTCGCAGGAGAGCTTCTGTAAAATTTGGAAGGTAGGAGACGAGGTACTGGCAGAAGTAAAGCTGTGAGTACCGGGCGTGAGTCGTGCTTCGGTAGCTCAGATGGTAGAGCACTTGCCCGCGAAAGGCAAAGGTCCCGAGTTCGAGTCTCGGTCGGGCACACAGTTTCAATCTGCCAGGAAGTTTCATATCAGCGCACACTCCGCTGCAGAGTGAAAATCTCATTCTGGAAACATCCCCCAGGCTATGGTTAAGCCATGTCTCCGCAATATACTTTCTTTCAGGAGTGCTAGTTCTGCAAGGTTCGCAGGAGAGCTTCTGTAAAGTTTGGAAGGTAGGAGTCGAGGTACTGGCAGAAGTAAAGCTGTGAGTACCGGGCGTGAGTCGTGCTTCGGTAGCTCAGTTGGTAGAGCACTTGCCCGCGAGTCTCGGTCGGGTACACAGTTTTAATCTGGCAGGATAAAAAAAAAAAGATGGTAGAGCACTTGCCCGCGAAAGGCAAAGGTCGCGAGTTCGATTCTCAGTCGGGCACACAGTTTTAATCTTCCAGGAAGTTTCATATCAGCGCACACTCCGCTGCAGAGTGAAAATCTCATTCTGGAAACTGATATGTATTTCAATTAACACACAAATTCTGAGGCAGTTGCTGCCTTCGCCTTACGCGTTTAATTATGGTTATATCTTTTAATGATTGCTGATTTTAAGTACTTCGTCACGCGCAATTGGTTAACATTCACAACAATCCTCACTGCAATCTATGGTTGTTGTTGGACGACGCGGTTGACGCAAAACACATAATTCGGCGCTTCTCACATTTGGTTTTATATCACTCGCGAATCGGTATTGATGAGGGCCAGCCCCACGACGATTAGGGTGCCGCGCTCATTTGTCACACTCCGGTGAATTTTCAATTTACTTCTCACTCGGCACATCCGCCATTGACGCTGTACTCGGCTCTATCACCATTCTTGCCCGTCTTCCCAGTACTGCTTTCACTCCATACTCATCTCACTGCCTACTGCAGCGCTCGACAATCGACTCCTGTCTGCTATCGACCTGCGTGTTGGGTACTAATATATACACTCCTGGAAATGGAAAAAAGAACACATTGACACCGGTGTGTCAGACCCACCATACTTGCTCCGGACACTGCGAGAGGGCTGTACAAGCAATGATCACACGCACGGCACAGCGGACACACCAGGAACCGCGGTGTTGGCCGTCGAATGGCGCTAGCTGCGCAGCATTTGTGCACCGCCGCCGTCAGTGTCAGCCAGTTTGCCGTGGCATACGGAGCTCCATCGCAGTCTTTAACATGGTAGCATGCCGCGACAGCGTGGACGTGAACCGTATGTGCAGTTGACGGACTTTGAGCGAGGGCGTATAGTGGGCATGCGGGAGGCCGGGTGGACGTACCGCCGAATTGCTCAACACGTGGGGCGTGAGGTCTCCACAGTACATCGATGTTGTCGCCAGTGGTCGGCGGAAGGTGCACGTGCCCGTCGACCTGGGACCGGACCGCAGCGACGCACGGATGCACGCCAAGACCGTAGGATCCTACGCAGTGCCGTAGGGGACCGCACCGCCACTTCCCAGCAAATTAGGGACACTGTTGCTCCTGGGGTATCGGCGAGGACCATTCGCAACCGTCTCCATGAAGCTGGGCTACGGTCCCGCACACCGTTAGGCCGTCTTCCGCTCACGCTCCAACATCGTGCAGCCCGCCTCCAGTGGTGTCACGACAGGCGTGAATGGAGGGACGAATGGAGACGTGTCGTCTTCAGCGACGAGAGTCGCTTCTGCCTCGGTGCCAATGATGGTCGTATGCGTGTTTGGCGCCGTGCAGGTGAGCGCCACAATCAGGACTGCATACGACCGAGGCACACAGGGCCAACACCCGGCATCATGGTGTGGGGAGCAATCTCCTACACTGGCCGTACACCACTGGTGATCGTCGAGGGGACACTGAATAGTGCACGGTACATCCAAACCGTCATCGAACCCATCGTTCTACCATTCCTAGACCGGCAAGGGAACTTGCTGTTCCAACAGGACAATGCACGTCCGCATGTATCCCGTGCCACCCAACGTGCTCTAGAAGGTGTAAGTCAACTACCCTGGCCAGCAAGATCTCCGGATCTGTCCCCCATTGAGCATGTGTGGGACTGGATGAAGCGTCGTCTCACGCGGTCTGCACGTCCAGCAAGAACGCTGGTCCAACTGAGGCGCCAGGTGGAAATGGCATGGCAAGCCGTTCCACAGGACTACATCCAGCATCTCTACGATCGTCTCCATGGGAGAATAGCAGCCTGCATTGCTGCGAAAGGTGGATATACACTGTACTAGTGCCGACATTGTGCATGCTCTGTTGCCTGTGTCTATGTGCCTGTGGTTCTGTCAGTGTGATCATATGATGTATCTGACCCCAGGAATGTGTCAATAAAGTTTCCCCTTCCTGGGACAATGAATTCACGGTGTTCTTATTTCAATTTCCAGGAGTGTATGTTCGTGGAATCACGGATCCCTTACGCGTTACACCAGTCAGTGATTCCATAACTGACCTACGTCAATATTTTGAAAAACCTGTAATAGACAAGCATGCTTCTGTATTAGAATACTGTGCAAAATCTAATAGTATGTTGCGTGTAAAGAACATAGGTCCGGATTTCATCATAATTTCATTCTTCGAGAGCTGCAAGATCGCCAATGGTATCTGTACAGGTACCAGCTTCATATCCGTATTTAAATTTTTGTGGTGTCCGGCGAATTGAGTTCGTGCACAGGGGGTATTCTCCAAGGCAGGATAAATAGTTGCTTAAAAACGCAACAGACTAAAGGAGAAGAATTTAAACACCTTAAGTGTATCTTTTAATGTTGTATTTTAAACAACAGACTAAAGAAGAAGAATTAAAATACTTTACCTTACTTTACATAAAACTCGCATGTCTTGTATTGTTGTATTTTAAGCAATAAATGTTTTGGAAAGTTATTTTTCATTTGTAATGCCTGCCCAAAACAATCGGTATTTAATCGATACGTCAACAGCTTTCACAAGTACTATCCATAGTATTGGATGTGCCAACTATCGATGTTTAAGTAACACTAAATGATGTCAATCGTTCCCCAACGTAGTGTTATAGGCCCTTTGCTGTTCCTTATCTATATAAACGATTTTGGAGATAACCTGAGCAGCCGTCTCCAGTTGTTTGAAGATGACGCTGTCGTTTATCGACTGGTAAAGTCATCAGAAGATCAAAACAAACTGCAAAACGATTTAGAAAAAATATCTGAATGGTGCGAAAAATGGCAGTTGACCCTAAATAACAAAAAGTGTGAGGTCATCCACATGAGTGCTAAAAGGTACCCAAACGTCGGTTACACGGTAAATCAGCCTAATCTAAAAGCTGTAAATTCAACTAAATACCTAGGTATTACAATTATGAACAACTTAAATTGCAAAGAACACATAGAAAATGTTGTGGGGAAGGGTAACCAAAAGCTGTGTTTTATTGGCAGGACACTAACAAAATGTAACAGAGGTACTAAGGAGACTGTCTTCACTTCGCTTGTCCGTCCTCTTTTAGAATACTGCTGCGCGGTGTGGGATCCTTACCAGGTTTTGTATTATCGCGAAATATGGGAGAGAGTGTCACAGAAATGCCACAGGATTTGGGCTGGAAATCATTAAAAGAAAGGCGTTTTTCGTTGCGACGGAATCTTCTCACGGAATTCCAATCACCGACTTTCTCCTCCGAATGCGGAAATACTTTGTTGACACCGACCTACTTAGGGAGAAACGATCACCACGACAAAATAAGGAAAATCAGAGCTCGTACGGAAAGATATAGGTGTTCATTCTTCCCGCTCGCTAGACGAATAGAGAATTGTGAAGGTGGTTCGATGAACCCTCTGCCAGGCACTTAAATGTGATTTGCAGAGTATCCATGTAGTTGTAGATGTAGATGTAATAGCCAGATACTTTTGATCAGATAAAATGATTAAGCGGGTTGTATAAACAGGCTGAATCCAAATGCCATAAAACAGTGATGTTTTCAATGTGTAGCTTCGACCATAGATACTAGTAGACTGGCCTTGCTGTGCAGAAGCTATTGGGCTGGTGTGGCTCCAACATAAACCACGTGACTGTTGGCAAAACGTGGCGGGATTTCAAATCAGCGGTCTGGCATCCTACTTTTGTATCGTATTTTACCCACATTTCTCAGTTGACTGCCAAACGCTTCCAACAAAAATTACTTTTTTATTTGCGAAAAATTATGTCAGAACTAAATTTGACCTGGATTTGTTCACAGTACAATTTATAAAATCTAACAAATACATCGAACGCCCCTCTGGTGGCCAGCGGGACGAAATTACTATAAACTATCAATTAAAGTAAAATGTCGTTAAAATTCTTTTAAACGGTAAGAGTGGGCTCGTGTCAAAACTTCTAACATTGGATTCGCCGCGTTTTGAGCTCTAGTCACTTATAAAAGAAAATGGGATATGGGAATTACGTCAACTATAGGTGCCAAAATTGTCGACTTTAGGAGCATGTTCATTTTAGAGTATCAATTTTAGGTGCACTGTAAAGGTTCAGTTCCTACTATTTTTAAAAAAGTTTAAACTATCAGTTTAAAAAAAATGATATTTTAGATGAAAGGTGAGACTTTGAAGTTTCAGAAAATAATTTTGGAGCCTACATTTATTTAATAGTATCAGAAGGTAGAAAGAAATTCTCTTCATGTGTCGACTATAGGTGCTCTTACCTTATTATAATCTCACTTGTATATACAAAAAGGCGCGAATGTGCTGATGGCTTAAGTTTTTCCATTTCAGGGCCTGTATCCAAAGCTGCCTTCGGTTTTCATCCTTAGGGAACCTATGAGTAGGAACGAGAAACAGTTATACTTACTTCTGTAACCGAATTATCACAGATACTGTAGAAAATGGGATATGAGTCTGACTTTACGGGTATCACTTTCAACACTTTAATTTACGTGATACTCTATTTCAAGTGTAAAAAACATAAAAGTCACTTCAGCAGATTTCCATAAACGCATCTGCACCATCATAGGAACACTTACACGTGAAATGTAATGCCACTTCCCATCGAAAAAACGCTGAGTACAGCCGTAAGCGCAACACGAAACAACCATGTTTTGCCAACATTCACGTGAATTTAGCCCTGAGATGTTGGAGCCACGAAAATGACGTCAGGGCCAGTCTATTATATTTATGGTCGAAGATGTGTAGCAAGATTTAGCAAATCTGTAATGAAAGCAGAGATGTCGCTCACCGTCCAGTGGGAGGTGCAGAGGGTTCCCACTGAGGATCAGCTTCCACAGCTTCGGCGCGCCCGAAAACGTGTACGGGTGCAGGCTGTGCAGGGCATTGTTCTCCAGGCTGAGCCACCACAGCTGCGAGAAACCCTGGAAGGCGCCCGACTCGACCTCGCCTATGACGTTCTCCAGCAGCACCAGCTTCTGGAGGCTGGAGGACACCCGGCTGAGGGAGCCGTTGCGCAGCGCCGCCAGCCGGTTGTAGGACAGGTCCAGGATGGTGGTGGCGGAGTCCAGGCCGGCCGGGGGGCTGCTCAGCGACGAACTGGAGCAGTCGGCGGCGGTGCGCGTGCGAGACTGGCCGCAGCGGCAGGCCTCCGGGCACCTGATGGCGGCGCCCGCAGAGGACAGCGAAACCAGCACCAGCAGCTGGAGGCTCAGCGGAGGCCAGCGGGACGGCATCCTCCCTGTACGCGAGGAGGTTCGCGTATCTGGTTAGAAACTCACAGCGCACTTGACAATCACCAGTTTGGATGTTAGACCGTGTCAATATAAACACTAACACGACTAGGGATAGAAAAACAATTAAGAGAAAAGGCCCCTGGGGCCCGCATCTCGTGGTCGTGCGGTAGCGTTCTCGCTTCCCACGCCCGGGTTCCCGGGTTCGATTCCCGGCGGGGTCAGGGATTTTTTCTGCCTCGTGATGGCTGGGTGTTGTGCGATGTCCTTAGGTTAGTTAGGCTTAAGTAGTTCTACAAGGTGTTTCAAAAATAACCGGTATATTTGAAACGGTAATAAAAACTAAACGAGCAGCGATAGAAATACACCGTTTGTTGCAATATGCTTGGGACAACAGTACATTTTCAGGCAGACAAACTTTCGAAATTACAGTAGTTACAATTGTCAACAACAGATGGCGCTGCGGTCTGCGAAACTCTATAGTACGATATTTTCCACATATCCACCATGCGTAGCCTTAATATGGCGTAGTCTCTGAATGAAATTACCCGAAACCTTTGACAACGTGTCTGGCGGAATGGCTTCACATGCACATGAGATGTACTGCTTCAGCTGTTCAATTGTTTCTGGATTCTGGCGGTACACCTGGTCTTTCAAGTGTCCCCACAGAAAGAAGTCACAGGGGTTCATGTCTGGCGAATAGGGAGGCCAATCCACGCCACCTTCTGTATGTTTCGGATAGCCCAAAGCAATCACACCATCATCGAAATATTCATTCAGGAAATTAAAGACGTCGGCCGTGCTATGTGGCCGGGCACCATCTTACATAAACCACGAGGTGTTCGCAGTGTCGTCTAAGGCAGTTTGTACCGCCACAAATTCACGAAGAATGTCCAGATAGCGTGACGCAGTAATCGTTTCGGATCTGAAAAATGGGCCAATGATTCCTTTGGAAGAAATGGCGGCCCAGACCAGTACGTTTTGAGGATGCAGGGACGATGGGACTGCAACATGGGGCTTTTTGGTTCCCCATATGCGCCAGTTCTGTTTATTGACGAAGCCGTCCAGGTAAAAATAAGCTTCGTCAGTAAACCAAATGCTGCCCACATGCATATCGCCGTCATCAATCCTGTGCACTATATAGTTAGCGAATGTCTCTCGTGCAGCAATGGTAGCGGCGCTGAGGGGTTGCCGCGTTGAATTTTGTAAGGATAGACGTGTAAACTCTGGCGCACGAGACGATACGTGGACGTTGGCGTCATTTGGACCGCAGCTGCAACACGGCGAACGGAAACCCGAGGCCGCTGTCGGATCACCTGCTGCACTAGCTGCGCGTTGCCCTCTGTGGTTGCCGTACGCGGTCGCCCTACCTTTCCGGCACGTTCATCCGTCACATTCCCTGTCCGTTGAAATTTTTCAAACAGATCCTTTATTGTATTGCTTTTCGGTCCTTTGGTTACATTAAACCTCCGTTGAAAGCTTCGTCTTGTTGCAACAACACTGTGTTCTAGGCGGTGGAATTCCAACACCAGAAAAATCCTCTGTTCTAAGGAATAAACCGTGTTGTCCACAGCACACTTGCACGTTGTGAACAGCACACGCTTACAGCAGAAAGACGACGTACAGAATGGCGCACCCACAGACTGCGTTGTCTTCTATATCTTTCACATCACTTGCAGCGCCATCTGTTGTTGAAAATTGTAACTACTGTAATTTCGAAAGTTTGTCCGCCTGAAAATGTACTGTTGTCCCAAACATATTGAAACAAACGGTGTATTTCTATCGCTGCTCGTTTAGTTTTTATTGCCGTTTCAAATATACCGGTCATTTTTGAAACACCCTGTAAGTTCTAGGGGACTGATGACCATAGATGTTAAGTCCCATAGTGCTCAGAGCCATTTGAACCAAAGGCCGCTGGACCTGATGGGATACCAGTTCGATTTTACACAGAGTACGCGAAACAACTTGCCCCCCTTCTTGCAGCGGTGTACCATAGGTCTCTAGAACAGCGTAGTGTTCCAAAAGATTGGAAAAGGGCACAGGTCATCCGCGTTTTCAAGAAGGGACGTCGAACAGATGTGCAGAAATATAGACCTATATCTCCAACGTCGATCAGTTGTAGAATTTTGGAACACGTATTATGTTCGAGTATAATCACTTTTCTGGAGACTAGAAGTCTACTCTGTAGGAATCACCATGGGTTTCGAAAAAGACGATCGTGTGGAACACAGCTCGCGCTATTCGTCCGCGAGACTCAGAGGGTTATAGACACGAGTTCCCAGGTAGATGCCGTGTTTCTTGACTTCCGCAAGGCGTTGGATACAGTTCCCCACAGTCGTTTAATAAAATGAAACACGTATGTATTCAGTACAGTGATGGCGAGGCATGACAGAATCTCTGACCAGAGAGTTATTTATCGTTGCTAGTCTGCGCTTGACTGCGCGAGAGTTCAGTTCAGTTGCGTGTTCCGAGTTGGACGCAGTTGTGGTACGTAGCGAGTCGCGAGAGCATGTAGTTCAATTGCGAGTTAGCAGTTGCGAGTTGTACTCAGTACTGTAGTGTGTGAGGAGTCGGCGGGGGTCGACATGGGTCTCTGGTCACGATTCAGGACGAGGTATATTGTTAAATAAGGTAATGAAGCAGCATTGCGCTCAGCTAATAATGTATTGTAATTGTAATTAATTTGTTGAAGAAATGCCCCAATAATAATTCTGTTTTCAAAGCAATCGTTATTAAAAAAAAAAGAAAATCATTACACTTGAATGTCCATTTCTCAATTTTTGTGTCGAGTTTACATTGGGCCATTATTTTTCAATATTTTTGTAGCGAAGGTACAGTCGCTTTTATTTCAATTTAACGATGTTTTGTGGGAGCTCAACAACATTTGGGTCATTATTATTCAGTAATCTCGTGGGCAAATAACTTTTGGCACGTTTTCATTATCATAGGCTTTTCTTTTTATTTTTGCTGGGCAATCACACTTGGCTCTGTTCACATTAAAATTTGTATTGTCTTGTAAGAATTTGCTGGGAGGTTACGTTTAACACGATTACTATTAACATTATTGTTTTTTCAAAATTTTGTGGGGAGGTTACAAAAAAAAGTAAGGGCATATGAACTATCAGACCATTGTGTGATTGGACTGAAGAGTTACTAGATAACAGAACGCAGCATGTCATTCTCAATGGAGAGAAGTCTTCCGAAGTAAGAGTGATTTCAGGTGTGCCGCAGGGGAGTGTCGTAAGACCGTTGCTATTCACAATACATATAAATGACCTCGTGGATAACATTGCAAGTTCACTGAGGCTTTTTGCGGCTAATGCTGTAGTATATCGAGATGTTGTAACAACGGAAAATTGTACTAAAATGCAGGAGGATCTGCAGCGAATTGACGCATGGTGCAGGGAATGGCAATTGAATCTCAATGTAGACAAGTGTAATGTGCTGCGAATACATAGAAAGAAAGATCCCTTATCATTTAGCTACAATATAGCAGGTCAGCAACTGGAAGCAGTTAATTCCGTAAATTATCTGGGAGTACGCATTAGGAGTGATTTACAATTGAATGATCATATAAAGTTGATCGTCGGTAAAGCAGATGCCAGACTGAGATTCATTGGAAGAATCCTAAGGAAATGCAATCCGAAAACAAAGGAAGTAGGTTACAGTACGCTTGTTCACCCACTGCTTGAATACTGCTCAGCAGTGTGGGATCCGTACCAGATAAGGTTGACAGAAGAGATAGAGAAGATCCAACACAGAGCAGCGCGTGTCGTTACAGGATCATTTAGTAATCGCGAAAGCGTTACGGAGATGATACATAAACTCCAGTGGAAGACTCTGCAGGAGAGACGCTCAGTAGCTCGGTACGGGCTTTTGTTGAAGTTTCGGGAACATACCTTCACCGAGGAGTCAACCAGTATATTGCTCTCTCCTACGTATATCTCGCGAAGAGACAATGAGCATAAAATCAGAGAGATTAGAGCGCACACAGAGGCATACCAACAATCCTTCTTTCCACGAACAATACGAGACTGTAATAGATGGGAGAACCGATAGAGGTACTCAAGGTACACTCCGCCACACACCGTCAGGTGGCTTGCGGAGTATGGATGTAGATGTAGATGTAGATGTAGGGAGAAACAAGGAAGATTCCTCACACAGAACAAGTGTCAACACAAACAAAGATAACCAACATCAGAAATCGGTAAGCGGGTCGAAGGCTTCCATCCAGTCACTCACTGATCAGTCTGGCCTGGCAACGGAAGACAGCAAAACCAAAGCTGAAATTTTAAATTTAGCATTTGAGAAATCTTTCACGCAGGAGGATCGTAAAACATACCGCCATTTGAGTATCGTACAGATTCCCGTATGGAGGACATAGTGATAGACATCCCTGGGGTTGTGAATCAGCTGATTAGGTTGAAAATAAATAAATCGCCAGGTGCTGATGGGATTCCAATTCGGTTTTACAGAGAGTACTCTACTGCACTGGCTCCTTACTTAGCTTGCATTTATCGCGAATCTCTTGCCCAACGTAAAGTCCCGAGCGACTGGAAAAAAGCGCAGGTGACGCCTGTATATAAGAAGGGTAGAAGTGTGGATCCTCAAAATTACAGACCAATATCCTTAACATCGGTTTGTTGCAGGATTCTCGAACATATTCTCAGTTCGTGTCCATGGATCAGCACGGCTTTAGAAAGCATCGCTCCTGCGAAACGCAACTCGATCTTTTTTCACATGATATCTTGCGAACCATGGATGAAGGGTATCAGACGGATGCCATATTCCTTGACTTCCGGAAAGCGTTTGACTCGGTGCCCCACTGCAGACTCCTAATTAAGGTACGAGCATATGGGATTGGTTCCCAAATATGTGAGTGGCTCGAAGACTTCTTAAGTAATAGAACCCAGTACGTTGTCCTCGATGGTGAGTGTTCATCGGAGGTGAGGGTATCATCTGGAGTGCCCCAGGGAAGTGTGGTAGGTCCGCTGTTGTTCTCTATCTACATAAATGATCTTTTGGATAGGGTGGATAGCAATGTGCGGCTGTTTGCTGATGATGCTGTGGTGTACGGGAAGGTGTCGTCGTTGAGTGAATGTAGAAGGATACAAGATGACTTGGACAGGATTTGTGATTGGTGTAAAGAATGGCAGCTAACTCTAAATATACATAAATGTAAATTAATGCAAATGAATAGAAAAAAGAATCCTGTAATGTTTGAATACTCCATTAGTAGTGTAGCGCTTGACACAGTCACGTCGATTAAATATTTGGGCGTAACATTGCAGAGCGATATGAAGTGGGACAAGCATGTAATGGCAGTTGTGGGAAAGGCGGATAGTCGTCTTCGGTTCTTTGGTTGAATTTTGGGAAGATGTGGTTCATCTGTAAAGGAGACCGCTTATAAAACACTAATACGACCTATTCTTGAGTACTGCTCGAGCGTTTGGGATCGCTATCAGGTCGGACTGAGGGAGGACATAGAAGCAATTCAGAGGCGGGCTGCTAGATTTGTTACTGGTAGGTTTGATCATCACGCGAGTGTTACGGAAATGCTTCAGGAACTCGGGTGAGATTCTCTAGAGGAAAGGAGGAGTTCTTTTCGTGAATCGCTACTGAGGAAATTTAGAGAACCAGCATTTGAGGCTGACTGCAGTACAATTTTACTGCCGCCAACTTACACTTCGTGGAAAGACCACAAAGATAAGATAAGAGAGATTAGGGCTCGTACAGAGGCATATAGGCAGTCATTTTTCCCTCGTTCTGTTTGGGAGTGGAACAGGGAGGGAAGATGCTAGTGCGGTACGAGGTACCCTCCGCCACGCACCGTGTGGTGGATTGCGGCGTATGTGTGTAAATGTAGATGTATCGATAGTGACTATTAATCAACAGGTGAGGTAGCACTAATTCTGTCCCTCTGTTTTTTGATCAGAGACAGAGCCGGATTCCAAGCAGCATTTAAACAAAATCCACCATCTCTATTTATAAGATTGCTTGATAGTTTGATTTCAACAGCTTCCTTAATAACACTATCCCAATAGCTGGACGTGCAAGCCAGAATCTCTGTGTTGTTGTATTCCATAGGATGACCGGTGTCAAGGCAATATTCTTCAATAGCGGATTTGCTCGGCTGTTGTAAGCGTGTGTGACGCTTATGTTCAGTACGCCGGTCTTCCACAGTCCTGATTGTCTGACCAATATATGACATGCCACAGCTGCAAGGAATACGACAGACACCAGCCTTACGCAAACTAAGGTCATCTTTTACGGACGCCAACAGGGCCTTAATCTTAGAAGGTGGTCGAGAAACACATTTCACATCATATTTCCGCAAAATACGGCCAATCCTGTTGGAAATGCTTCCTGCGTAAGGCAAAAAGGCCGTAGACTTAGGTGCCACTTCGTTGCTATCGTCACTCACCCGTTGCACAAAAGGCTGATAGCGTAACGCACGTTTGATCTGCCTCTCACTATAACCATTCTGACGAAAGGTGATTGCAGGGATTGCGTTTGAATGACTCTGATATTAAAGTCAGTTTTGATGTGGTTTCTCTTTTCACTTGCGTTCCTCTCTCTCATTCGTTGCAGATAATTGAGGTTAAGTTTGGTGTCGAGTTAACAAATTTGTTTCGACATGTGCTGACTTCCACTTACTTTTTATTAAATGGTCATTACTACGAACAGACTAATGGAATTGTAATGGGAAGCCCGTTGTCACCTATTGTGGCCAATTTGTTTATGGAGGACCTTGAGGAACGATATTTCTGATATTGGTTATTTTTGTTTGTGTTGACACTTGTTTCTCCTCTGTGAACCGAGGTATAACATTCCCTTGCACATTTCTTCCTCTTTGAATTTATGCTTACAATTGGTTCGCCTCTTATTTAAGAACAGAAAGCAGAGGGTAGTTCTCCGCAATATCGAGAGTGGTAGTGATGTTCAGTCCCAATGGGGCACTGTTAAGTGGGGCGTTCCCCAAGGGTCGGTGCTGGGGCCACTGCTGTTTCTTATTTATATAAATGATATGCCTTCTAGTATTACAGGTGATTCAAAAATATTTCTGTTTGCTGATTACACCAGCTTGATAGTGAAGGATCTTGTGTGTAATATTGAAACAGTAACAAATAATGTGGTTCATGAACTAAGTTCGTGGCTTGTGGAAAATAATTTTATGCTAAATCACAATAAGACTCAGTTTTTACAGTTTCTAACTCACAATTCAACAAGAACCGATATTTTGATCAGACAGAATGGGCATATTATAAGCGAGACGGAACAGTTCAAATTCCTAGGCGTTCGGATAGATAGTAAGCTGTTGTGGAAAGCCCATGTCCAGGATCTTGTTCAGAAGCTAAATGCTGCTTTATTTACCATTAGAACAGTATCTGAAATAAGTGACACTTCAACACGAAAAGTAGTCTACTTCGCATATTTTCATACGCTTATGTCGTATGGTATTATTTTTTGGGGTAATTCTTCTGATTCAAAACGGGTATTTTTGGCTCAAAAACGGGCTGTTCGAGCTATATGTGGTGTCAGTTCGAGAACCTCTTGTCGACACCTATTCAAAAATCTGGGAATTCTGACATTGCCCTCACAGTATATATTTTCTTTAATGTCGTTTGTTGTTAGCAATATTAGCCTATTCCCAAGAGTCAGCAGCTTTCACTCAGTTAATATTAGGCAGAAATCAAATCTGCATGTAGAATGCACTTCCTTGACTCTTGTGCAGAAAGGAGTGCAGTATTCTGCTGCATCCATTTTCAATAAGCTACCACAAGAACTCAAAAATCTTAGCAGTAGCCCAAACTCTTTTAAGTCTAAACTGAAGAGTTTCCTCATGGCTCACTCCTTCTATTCTGTCGAGGAGCTCCTGGAAGAGCTAAAAAATTAAGCAAATTCCAATGTTACATTGTTGATTGTCTTCATTTAAACTTACGACTTGTCACCTGAATATGTTTTTTTTTTTATATTTCATTTTATCTGTTTCTAATATCGTGTTATAATTTCATGTATTGACTCGTTCCATGACCATGGAGACTTCTCCTTAATTTGGTCACACGGAACAATAAATAAAAAAATTTAAAAAATAAAATAAATAGAATGGCGGGGTGTGCTCCTGTCAAAATATCGGCGGTGGTCGACGACGTCACCCGGCAGCAAACCCGTAAGTTATTTGAACATTCAGTTCGCCGGGAAAAGTTAAGGTCTCACACTAATACGGCTATTTCACTGATTTATGACCGTCCTCGTAGAGCTCATCATCAGAGCGACCAACTGCTAGATTCTGGAGATGGTCTTCCCAGTACACTCTCTAATGGCATTCCAGAATGTGTCGTCGAAAGTAACCTGACAACTGATCATCCCCAGAACCTAGCAGTCGGTAACTCCGCACATGACCACTGCAAAGACGGTCGATGCGTCGTTGGTATAGTTGTTTCAGTGTTTAAAATGATGCGTCCTTACACTCCATGGATGTTATTCAAATTGACACTGCCTGAAAACTTACAGCATACTGGTATGAATCTCAACCCCAAAGAAAAAAATTTTTCCAATAGTTGGAAGAATACTCATTTCACTCTCGTTAAACGTCCCATTAGAAAAATTATGAATTACTGTGCTGGTAAACTTCTTACGTTACTTGATATTCAAACAGCTCAGTAAAACTGAACGTACTCAGACATTTCTCTCTTTACTTATTCTGATCATCACTAAACTGATACAATATTTTTTTTTTTAGCGCAACGCAATCTGACTTTCAACAATCCCTACAAAAGAATGGCCCTGACTAACAATAAGCTATACCTTTCACGAATCACTAACCTCGCAAAAATCTTCGTTACTCAAACTGCTGCGCCGCGCGGGATTAGACGAGCGGTCTGAGGCGCTGCAGTCATGGACTGTGCGGCTGGTCCCGGCGGAGATTCGAGTCCTCCCTCGGGCATGGGTGTGTGTGTTTGTCCTTAGGATAATTTAGGTTAAGTACTGTGTAAGCTTAGGGACTGATGAGCTTAGCAGTTAAGTCCCATAAGATTTCACACACATTTGAACAACAAACTACTGCAATGCAGCGGGAGGCACAGTTAGCAAATGAAAGATTTTGATAGAGAATAAACAATGTATTTACCTTAATAATGTTCAAAATGCATTATATATATATATATATATATCCAGTCTTACAAATTTCCTTTTTCTGACGGACACGCGTCCAGATCGTCCGCTCTCAAAACTCCGCCATCTCTCTCCCCACTTCCAGCACTGCTGGCGGATAACATCCAACTGCACAACGCCACGCGCTGTTCACATCCAACTGCCCAACACTACAATACCAAATATTCCAACAATGCAAATCAGCCAGACAGCACAGTCAGTGATTTTCATACAGAGGGCTACGTGGCGTCACCAACATAAAAACTAAACAGCCTACTTACATCGTCTACATGAAGCTTAGTATAAGTGATCCACAAACTGGCGTCCAATGTCTGTTTCATCCATCTGCTGTATAAACTTAAGATTATATTCTGAGCTCAAACGTAATAAAGTTTCTAGAACAGATTGACGTCCTCCACTCCAAAGAATATGGATTCCAGAAACATCAATCACGCAAAACCAAACTCGTGCTTTTCTCGCGTGACACCCTGAATCCATGGATCAAAGCAGCCAAGTAGATGCACTATTTATTAACTTCCGAAAAGCATTTGTCTCAGTATCACACCAACGCCAGTCAACATAGAATATTTGCGGAAATTTGATGAGATACTGTAATATTTCTGGCTTTGCAGCCATCATATTCAGCTACAAGAAGCTCTTCTTAGAGCAATTGAGTAGGCAGAACTGGTAAGATGACGTAATGTAGTGTGAGGTACCAATGACAGATACTTTGTTCGGTATGGGTATAGTAAGAAACACTGCCTAAATCGTGGTCTATTCGGCGATTGGCTGCTGCATTCGGAAATTGTGCGCCAAATGATAATTTTCCGTTATTAATATTAGACAAATTATACTGCGTATTTCCTTGAATTTCCAATTAAAGCCCTCGGGCATGGATGTGTGTGATGTCCTTAGGTTAGTTAGGTTTAAGTAGTTCTAAGTTCTAGGCGACTGATGACCACAGAAGTTAAGTCCCATAGTGCTCAGAGCCATTTGAACCATCTGAACCAATTAAAGCATCTCTCAACAGCGTGCTATCATTCCATTATTTCACAAGTATTAATAATCAGCAGAATAATAAACAACTGCTAAACGAAAACGCAGACGAAGCACTTCGGTGATCGGATCGTGCCCAATTTGGATGGCAGGCGAAGTGGTTCGGCTATAAGATCAGAGCTGGTTGGGAAGCAACGGAGGACAAACGTGTTGTTTGCCGCAGTCAGTGTTAGTTAAGACTTTATTAGCGATGTATGGTTATTTGAAACAGATAGTGGAGGGCAGTGTGAAGGTAATTACGGAAATGCGCAGGTCATTAACTTGTTGAAGAATATAAATTATTTGTGACTCTAAAGTGGAATGTAACGTGCAATTTCTTTTGTTATGCCAATAAAAGGCGAGTGGTATCCCGCATAAACATACTGTTTAGAAATTTATTTATTTCTAAAATAACGGTTCCTCGCTAAAAAGTTCTTGCAGAGCCTCAAGATAACGGATCCACGACCTGCGTGCTGTTTTCTGTGCAGGGGACAACAACTATAGAAGATTATAGGTTAGTGAAGATTCAATAGAACTTGTCCATTCCACTAAGGGTGGAGGAAGCAAATAGGCACCTAGCGTGTACTGCAATCTTAGTACAAATGAGATCAGTTCAAAATGGTTCAAATGGCTCTGAGCACTATGGGACTTAACTTCTGAGGTCATCAGTCCCCTAGAACATAGAACTACTTAAACCTAACTAACCTAAGGACATCATACACACCCATGCCCGAGGCAGGATTCGAACCTGCGACCGTAGCAGTCCCGCGGTTCCGGACTGTAGCGCCTAGAACCACTCGGCCGCCACACCGGTCGGCTGAGATCTGTGACACTCCATTTGTGGTAATACAGATGGGGTATGAAGAAGAGAAATATTTTGGAGGGAAGGGGTTTACCATAGGCACCCCCTCTCTCCCTCTCATCACTCTCTCTTTTTCTGATTTCCCGGCGGGGTCAGGGATTTTCACCTGCCTCGAGATGACTGGGTGTTTGTGTTGTCCTCATCATTTCATCATCATCCAGGAAAGTGGCGAAATTGGACTGAGCAAAGATTGGGTAATTGTACTGGCGCTGATAACCACGCAGTTGAGCGCCCCACAAACCAAACATCATCCTCTCTCTCTTTTTCAGGTCGCAATAATACTTGAACTGTACTGAACTTCTGAAGAGCTGTGCACACTGCTTTCTCAGTCCAGGTCTCAGTATTTCTAAATGGTTCAAATGGCTCTGAGCACTATGGGACTTAACATCTCAGGCCATCAGTCCCCTAGAACTTAGAACTACTTAAACCTAACTGACCCAAGAACATCTCACAGGTCCATGCCCGAGGCAGGATTCGAACCTGCGACCGTAGCGGTCGCGCGGTTCCAGACTGAAGCGCCTAGAACCACTCAGCCACCAGCAGCCGGCTGTGTTTATAAATCTCAGAACCTTGAATCTTCGTTACCAGATTGTTTCCTATTTACGTTCCAGAAGATATCTTGTGTTTGAGTTGTCATTCAGTAACCTGCCAGCTTCAGTAACATCCACGAAGTCCTGAGCGTAATAAACCCACACTCTCCGAGCTTTTAGCAATGCGGGAGGGGGGTGGGGGGGGGGTAGTGACCAGGCCACGTGTACTTGTAAGATGTCGTATTGCTTACATATTCCGCCCTCACAATCACAACCGCACATCAAGACGATTCAATCGAAGCCAAACTCGATAAGATAAAGTCAAGTTGTATGAATTCATGTAAACGATATGCAAATAACAAGCAAGCGCACTGGGGTTGAAATACTCGAGGCTGGCGTACACACATACATTCGAGACACAACGGTCACAGGAGCTTTTAGTTCAGGAGAGAAACTGCACAACGGGATGCTGGTCCCTTCAGAGGACGACCCAGCCTATCTACATCGGCCGGTGACTGCCCACGGAGCAGACAGCGTGTGCCCGTGGGAAAGGAGGAATGACCCCATTTTCAGCTTAAAAGCAAATTCCGCTACATTGTGTGGGAGTGGCCAGCGTACACACTCTTTACACATAGCATGCAGTTTCAGAGATTTTCACAGGGAGACAGCAAACGCCATACGCCAATGCTACGGATTTCCGTATTGGTCACCTTAAACGAAACTTCATTCTCCCGTTTTAGAAGAGCAATGCTGATTGGCAGACGATATTTCTGACGCCTTGAGCTGAAAGAGTAATGGAAGAGACTGAATGATATACCCCTTCACATCTGGCATGGAGAGGGGCCGTTCCGTTGTCGCTCATGGAGCGAGAACACGTAACAAGAGCGTGTGCGCTCGTACGTGTACTCAAAGAGCGAGGAACAAGTCTCTCCTCAGTACTTCACTGGGAGAGCGAATCGGAGTGTGACTCTATATTGAGTCCTTGCGATTAAGCGTTGTTTACTGTGTTGGCAGACACAATGCAGACACAATTATTGTGCGGTGTGAACGGACAGAGTTATAGTTAAACGCCTGCGAGCGAATTTTTGAGTGGCATCATGGTGGACTGGTTATCTGACTGGTGTACCACGCCAATAGTTAGACTAGGGGCGAATAGGAGCCCTTGACTTCATGAAGGCGTAGGGAGAGTTTGATTGGCGAAGGTCAATCCAGATAGAACAAGAGTTACCTTATTTATCAGCAGCGAGCGGCGCAGACAGCAGTCATCGCAGCTTATGGTATTGCGCGCTACAGCTCTTGCGAGCCCCACATTTCCTCCACAACAGCACACTTCACTGCATTTCACACGCGACAGCCTCAACTGTACCTAGAAACATTGTAACGGATATTTATTCAAGTTGAGTAGGCTCGGCTCTCAGCCATTCTGCCAAGTCAATAACAACTTTAAACTTTCTACAGCAATTTCATTAGCGAATCCTATCCTTGAGAGGTAACTTCACATTCCGAAAAGAACCAGGATATAACTTGTTCAATTCATAACTAAAAGTGCCACTGTGATTTCTCAGAATTTTTGCAAAATAAATAATAATTTTCGTCAGTTTCATGTTTTTCTTACACTAACTAGCACTACTCCAGTATCCAAGTATCCCACCAGTTACGTAAGAAATTTTGTGAATTTTTGTGTCATTTCCTTACAGCCGACGACTCCAGAAGTTTTTCAGGCATTCCGCTTTAGAACGTTAGGAGCGTCTGTCTGACTTCTGTAGTCTGTGTTGGTGTGGAAATTGCATCTTGCAGGAACCACAGGGTAAAGGATACATCTCAGATTAATCCGTTGCGCATAATGACAGAATAGCAACCCCACACGCTCACATACTTCTTTCTGATGGTTACCACATGGGTATCACCAGCTGCGTAGCTTGGATTTCCGTATTTATCACTGGAACTTCTCTAGTCGGATCGCACCCCCCTCCCACTCCCCAGCCCATTGGCACCTATCCTTATACAGGGTGATTCAAAAAGAATACCACAACTTTAGCAATTTAAAACTCTGCAACGACAAAAGGCAGAGCTAAGCACTATCTGTCGGCGAATTAAGGGAGCTATAAAGTTTCATTTAGTTGTACATTTGTTCGCTTGAGGCGCTGTTGACTAGGCGTCAGCGTCAGTTGATGCTAAGATGGCGACCGCTCAACAGAAAGCTTTTTGTGTTATTGAGTACGGCAGAAGTGAATCGACGACAGTTGTTCAGCGTGCATTTCGAACGAAGTATGGTGTTAAACCTCATGATAGGTGGTGTATTAAACGTTGGTATAAACAGTTTACAGAGAATGGGTGTTTGTGCAAAGGGAAAAGTTCTGGACGGCCGAGAAAGAGTGATGAAAATGTAGCATGCATCCAGCAAGCATTTGTTCGCAGCCCAGGAAAATCGACTCGCAGAGCTAGCAGAGAGCTGCAAATTCCACAATCAACTGTATGGAGAGTCCTACGAAAAAGGTTAGTTATGAAACCTTATCGTCTGAAATTGGTTCAAGCACTGTCTGCAGCTGATAAGATTAAAAGAATCGATTTCTGTGATTTTGTCCTTGCTCAAATGGAAACAGATGAATCTTTCGTTTCGAAGATTGTGTTTAGTGATGAAGCAATTTTCCACACTAACGGGAAAGTCAACCGTCACAATGTCTGTATATGGGGCACTGAGAATCCGCGGGAAACAACTCAATATGAACGTGACTCGCCTAAGGTGAACGTTTTCTGTGCCATTTCAGCCAATAAAGTTTTTGGTCCCTTTTTCTTCGAAGGTGCTACTGTAACTGGACTACAGTATCTGGAGATGTTAGAGAATTGGCTGTTCCCTCAGCTCGAACAAGAAGCACAACAATTCATATTTCAGCAGGATGGAGCGCCACCACATTGGCACTTATATGTCCGCAACTACCTGAACGTCAACTACCCGAGGCGATGCATCGGCCGCCAGGCAGCCCGTGACAGAGCACTTCATCACTGGCCTCCAATAAGCCCTGATCTTATACCCCCTGCGATTTTTTCTTATGGGGGTATGTTAAGGATATGGTGTTTCGGCCACCTCTCCCAGCCACCATTGATGATTTGAAACGAGAAATAACAGCAGCTATCCAAACTGTTACGCCTGATATGCTACAGAGAGTGTGGAACGAGTTGGAGTATCGGGTTGATATTGCTCGAGTGTCTGGAGGGGGCCATATTGAACATCTCTGAACTTGTTTTTGAGTGAGAAAAAACCTTTTTAAATACTCTTTGTAATGATGTATAACAGAAGGTTATATTATGTTTCTTTCATTAAATAAACATTTTTAAAGTTGTGGTATTCTTTTTGAATCACCCTGTATTTCTCAGTAGGGTGGTTGGTTGAATTGGGGGAGAAGACCACATTGCAAGGTCATCGGTCTCGTCGGATTAGGGAAAGATGGGGAAGGAAGTCGGCCGTGCCCTTTCAAAGGAACCATCCCAGCATTTGCCTGAAGCGATTTAGCGAAATCACGGTAAACCTAAATCAGGATGGCCAGACGTGGGATTGAACCGTCGTCCTCCCGAATGCGAGTCCAGTATGCTAAGCACTGCGCAACCTCGCTCGGTTTTATCAGTAGGGTCACCTATTGCTTACTGACAGTAAATTGCA
Source organism: Schistocerca cancellata (assembly GCF_023864275.1). Classification (NCBI taxonomy): domain Eukaryota; kingdom Metazoa; phylum Arthropoda; class Insecta; order Orthoptera; family Acrididae; genus Schistocerca; species Schistocerca cancellata. Next base: position 20,950,432 of record NC_064628.1, on the reverse strand, counting down.
TGACTTTATGGTCCAAAATTAGGTTAGTGGATTAGGAAGAGTAATTAAATAAGAACAAAAGGGATATAATAAAACAAAATAAAAATAAACAAAAAGTGTTTCCATTAAGGCTGTAAGTAGGCTGTTTATGTTTTCTTATCGGCAACGTTACGTAGCGCTCTGTATGAAAATCACTGGCTGTGCTGTGTGCAGTCTGTGGCTAGTTTGCATTGTTGTCTGCCATTGTAGTATTGGGTAGCGGCAGCTGGATGTGAACAGCGCGTAGCGTTGCACAGTTGGAGGTGAGCCGCCAGCAGTGGTGGATGTGGGGAGAGAGATGGCGGAGTTTTGAAATTTGTAAGATTGGATATCATGAACTGCTATATACATTATGACTTTTGAACACTATTGAGGTAAATACATTGTTTGTTCCCTATTAAAATCTTTCATTTGCTAACTATGCCTATCAGTAGTTAGTGCCTTCTGTAGTTTGAATCTTTTATTTAGCTGGCAGTAGTGGCGCTCGCTGTATTGCAGTAGTTCGAGTAACCAAGATTTTTGTGAGATAAGTGATTTGTGAAACGTATAGGTGAATGTTAGTCAGGGCCATTCTTTTGTAGGGATTTTTGAAAGTCAGATTGCGTTGCGCTAAAAATATTATGTGTCAGTTTAAGCACAGTCCTGTACAATTTTTCTAAGGGGAAGTTACAAGGCGGACCCACAATCTCACATTGTTTCACGCAGACACAGGTCAAAAGAAGTTAACAGCAGTGATGTAAAATGGTTGTTATACGTGCGACGATGAAATGAAAACTAAATTAAACAAAAATTTGGTCAAATGTTTTTATTACAGAACTAAAGACTAGGGAGGAAACTCTACTGTACACTTTATTAGAAACAAAAAAATTACAAGAATATTAACTGACGGAATCTCAGGCTGAATAACAAGACATGCTTCAAAAAATAGAGCGAAATATATTACGTAGTAATCATACAAGTCTGTGCACCAATGGGCTTACATTAGTATGGGGAAACAGAAGATCTCTAAGAAGGGTTACAGGAACTGAGAACTGGCACGAAGTCCTCCTGCTGCTTGATAATATTGGAGGTTTCTGACAGGCAAGTAGTATGAAAACCAAATAAAGATTTTTCAGTGGAGAACTTGATCACCAGAAATGACAGAGAACTTGCAGTACTACAGTTTGTCGGAAACGGTACTTTTGTCCCTCACATACCGATCCAAGAGAAAATATATAGAAAAGCGAAAGAATAAAAACTGAACAAGGCGTGAAGATCCTCTGTTTCTAATGCTATTAATCCATCTTCCATTACGTCATCTTCTAGGTCTTTTCTTGTCGATCGAAATCAAGCGAAGAAATTCCTTGCCCATCTTCCATCCTCTCGTCTGTTTACTGGTTATATGTCCCAACCATCTCCATTTCATTTTTTATTAGTCATAATTCTATCTTTCACTCCATTCTGCACTCTGATTTATTTGTCTATTTTCCTGAGTCCAATACTAACTCATCAGTCTATTGCTCGTTGAGTCACTATCTGATTTCGAATAATTTTGTTGGTAAACATCATGGATCTCCATCCTCAGACAAAACTAGTAGTAAACACTCATTGGAAATGTTCTTTTTCACACACGTAGGAAGCCTGGCTTTGAAAAGCCTATTTTGTTTTAAAGTGTGTTCCAGTCCATTTTTACGCTGCTATTTACTTCTTTAAAAAGCCACTGCGACGAAAGGTTAATTTGGTTAACATATTTCGCCGGCCGGTGTGACTGTGCGGTTCTAGGCGCTTCAGTCTGGAACCGCGTGACCGCTACGGTCGCAGGTTCGAATCCTGTCTCGGGCATGGATGTGTGTGATGTCCTTAGGTTAGTTAGGTTTAAGTAGTTCTAAGTTCTAGGGGACTTATGACCACAGCAGTTGAGTCCCATAGTGCTCAGAGCCATTTGAACCTGTATTATTATTTATAGTTTTCTCAATAACAGCCGCGGATGGAAATGCTAATTTTCGTGTTCCCGACTTTTAGAACATGCAAGCCTTAGACTGAGACGCTATCGCCTAGAAAAGGAGCACCCGTTAGCTGGCGAATGGTGCCGGGGAAGCCCTCTAACTACGCCCCTGGCAGAAATTGCGAAACTGTAGAGTGAATTTCCTTTGTGCGACAAGCCCTTCCCACTTGAAAAGAACAGGCCACTTTAGTCGAGACGATAGGAAATGTGCGGACCCCCGATGCCGTTTCACGTAAAATATAGCTTTCCAGACAAAGGATCTGTCTCTGATCTGTAATAAAGGGCGGCTGGCGTACGGTGGGTAGCGGGTTGAGCCGGTTCGTTTTGGGCGCGCCAAAGTGGAAAACTGTAGGACAGGTCGGCGTCCGGCTTTGAATGTGTGCTCTCGGTTCTGAAACTGTTAGTTTGATGTGAGGCTGCAACAAAGCCCTAGCAACTCGCATAGAACTGAGGTGACGTCCGGCATCAATTGGTAGGCGTTGACCTTTCATTAGACTCTTGAACTGCGCAAGACGTAGTCAAAAAGTTTAATTAACACCTCGAAAAAATTGTGTTACATAATTAATTATAGTTCCATGCCTCAGTCGGTAAAAACTGAACAGTGACAGGATCTTATAGGATCACTTTGTTGTACGTCTGTCTGTTCGTCTGTTAAGACTCCTTTTTCTTAGGACCTGATATATGTATCGACTTAAGATTTACGTTACATACTAAAGCCTAAGGTCCACTGGCATTTTGAAAAATTGAAATCCTAAGTCAATGCTGTCAAAAGACACGGGCAATTACGTCACACATTTTGATACTCGCAAACGCACTCATTACATCCTGTAGGATACTTCCCGTTGGACTAGACTCATGAAATTTGGCAAGAAGCAAAGTTTTACAGTAAAACAAAAGGAAAAATGAGAAAATTGTGAATTTGTGATTATACACTACTGGCCATTAAAATTGCTACACGAAGAAGAAATGCAGATGATAAACGGGTATTCATTGGACAAATATATTATACTAGAACTGACATGTGATTACATTTTCACGCAATTTGGGTGCATAGATCCCGAAAAATCAGTACCCAGAACAACCACCTCTGGCCTTAATAACGGCCTTGATACGCCTGGGCATTGAGTCAATCAGAGCTTGGATGGCGTGTACAGGTACAGCTGCCCATGCAGCTTCAGCACGATACCACAGTTCATCAAGAGTAGTGACTGGCGTATTGTGACGAGCCAGTTGCTGGGCCACCGTTGACCAGACGTTTTCAATTGGTGAGAGATCTGGAGAATGTGCTGTATGCAGAAAGGCCCGTACAGGACCTCCAACATGCGGTCGTGCATTAGCCTGCTGAAATGTAGCGTTTCGCAGGGATCGAATGAAGGGTAGAGCCACGGGTCGTAACACATCTGAAATGTAACGTCCACTGTTCAAAGTGCCGTCAATGCGAACAAGAGACGTGTAACCAATGGCACGCCATACCATCACGCCGGGTGATACGCCAGAATGGTGATGACGAATACACGCTTCCTATGTGCGTTCACCGCGATGTCGCCAAACACGGATGCGACCATCGTGATGCTGTAAACATAACCTAGATTCATCCGAAAAAATGACGTTTTGCCATTCGTGCACCCAGGTTCGTCGTTGAGCACACCATCGCAGGCGCTCCTGTCTGTGGTGCAGCGTCAAGGGTAACAGCAGCCATGGTCTCCGAGCTGATAGTCCATGGTGCTGCAAACGTCGTCGAACTGTTGTTGCAGATGATTGTTGTCTTGCAAACGTCCCCACCTGTTGACTCAGGGATCGATACGTGGCTGCACGATTCGTTACAGCCTTGCGGATAAGATGCCTGTCATCTCGACTGCTAGTGATACGAGGCAGTTGGGATCCAGAATGGCGTTCCGCATTACCCTCCAGAACCGACAGATTCCATATTCTGCTAACAGTCATTGGATCTCGACCAACACGAGCAGCAATGTTGCGATACGATAAACCGCATTCGCGATAGGCTACAATCAACCTTTATCAAAGTCGGAAACGTCATTGTACGCATTTCTCCTCCTAACATGAGGCATCACAACAACGTTTTACCGGGCAACGCCGGTCAACTGCTGTTTGTGTATGAGAAATCGACTGGAAACTTTCCTCATGTCAGCACGTTGTAGGTGTCGCCACTGGCGCCCACCTTGTGTGAATGCTCTGAAAAGCTAATCATATGCATATCACAGCATCTTCTTCCTGTCGGTTAAATTTCGCGTCATTAGCACGTCATCTTCGTGGTGTACCAATTTTAATGGCCAGTCGTGTATGTGACGAAAAAAAATTTTCATTTGTTATCTGACTGACTGTTGTGCATCCCTCTTTTAAGACCTATTTTAGTCAGGAACTGGTACATGTATCAAGTTTAAACTTACGTGGCATACTAAAAGGTCTACAGTCCCTTGGCGGTGTAATAAACGTTAGCTTCTAAGACAGTACAATAAATACACTCCTGGAAATTGAAATAAGAACACCGTGAATTCATTGTCCCAGGAAGGGGAAACTTTATTGACACATTCCTGGGGTCAGATACATCACATGATCACACTGACAGAACCACAGGCACATAGACACAGGCAACAGAGCATGCACAATGTCGGCACTAGTACAGTGTATATCCACCTTTCGCAGCAATGCAGGCTGCTATCCTCCCATGGAGACGATCGTAGAGATGCTGGATGTAGTCCTGTGGAACGGCTTGCCATGCCATTTCCACCTGGCGCCTCAGTTGGACCAGCGTTCGTGCTGGACGTGCAGACCGCGTGAGACGACGCTTCATCCAGTCCCAAACATGCTCAGTGGGGGACAGATCCGGAGATCTTGCTGGCCAGGGTAGTTGACTTACACCTTCTAGAGCACGTTGGGTGGCACGGGATACATGCGGACGTGCATTGTCCTGTTGGAACAGCAAGTTCCCTTGCCGGTCTAGGAATGGTAGAACGATGGGTTCGATGACGGTTTGGATGTACCGTGCACTATTCAGTGTCCCCTCGACGATCACCAGTGGTGTACGTCCAGTGTAGGAGATCGCTCCCCACACCATGATGCCGGGTGTTGGCCCTGTGTGCCTCGGTCGTATGCAGTCTTGATTGTGGCGCTCACCTGCACGGCGCCAAACACGCATACGACCATCATTGGCACCAAGGCAGAAGCGACTCTCATCGCTGAAGACGACACGTCTTCATTCGTCCCTCCATTCACGCCTGTCGCGACACCACTGGAGGCGGGCTGCACGATGTTGGGGCGTGAGCGGAAGACGGCCTAACGGTGTGCGGGACCGTAGCCCAGCTTCATGGAGACGGTTGCGAATGGTCCTCGCCGATACCCCAGGAGCAACAGTGTCCCTAATTTGCTGGGAAGTGGCGGTGCGGTCCCCTACGGCACTGCGTAGGATCCTACGGTCTTGGCGTGCATCCGTGCGTCGCTGCGGTCCGGTCCCAGGTCGACGGGCACGTGCACCTTCCGCCGACCACTGGCGACAACATCGATGTACTGTGGAGACCTCACGCCCCACGTGTTGAGCAATTCGGCGGTACGTCCACCCGGCCTCCCGCATGCCCACTATACGCCCTCGCTCAAAGTCCGTCAACTGCACATACGGTTCACGTCCACGCTGTCGCGGCATGCTACCAGTGTTAAAGACTGCGATGGAGCTCCGTATGCCACGGCAAACTGGCTGACACTGACGGCGGCGGTGCACAAATGCTGCGCAGCTAGCGCCATTCGACGGCCAACACCGCGGTTCCTGGTGTGTCCGCTGTGCCGTGCGTGTGATCATTGCTTGTACAGCCCTCTCGCAGTGTCCGGAGCAAGTATGGTGGGTCTGACACACCGGTGTCAATGTGTTCTTTTTTCCATTTCCAGGAGTGTAGGTAAGGCTATTTATGTAACATATTTTGATAGCTGCAAACCCACGTATCAATACCTACAGAGTAACTTACTTCCCGACGACGTCGGAGTAACTGACTTCCCGATTACGATAGAATGCGAGCCGATGCTGTTGTGTCCTGAGTAGCAGTTCTTTGTTCAGCGGTGCGTAGTGGCGCTGTGCAGAGACACACAAACGGACGTTTTGTTACCTGATTTGAAACTAGAGGTAAATACGTTTCTGAAAGTCGATTTATTCTGTATAAGGAAATGTCCAAGTATTCAATTGAAACGGAGAGAATCGTTTCAATAGTTTAATACATTGTACAAGGCTTTACTATAAGATCCTAGTAAATCCCATGAATGCACGAAAATGTGTGTGTCTACATTTGATTACGTTATAAAAAAGATCGATGCACGCTCGAGAGTACCCTGAACCAATTTTTATTCAAGTATATCGCCAGAGGGAAAACTTACAGTGACCTCGGTTTAAGTAAACGTCAGTTCATTTTTTTTAATTTTATATGAACGAAAATAGTATTATACAATTCAAACAATTCCATCTAACATCACTAGCGCCAAGAAATTTCCGAGACATGCTTGTAAATTAGTGTTGCCAGAACAACGTTACGCTTCATTGCTATTTCGCTCCAAATGGCTCTGAGCACTACGGGACTTAACTTCTGAGGTCATCAGTCCCCTAGAACTTAGATCTACTTTAACCTAACTAACCTAAGGACATCACACACATCCATGGTTCAAAATGGTTCAAATGGCTCTGAGCACTATGGGACTTAACTTCTGAGGTCATCAGTCCCCTAGAACTTAGAACTACTTAAACCTAACTAACCTAAGGACATCACACACATCCATGGTTCAAAATGGTTCAAATGGCTCTGAGCACTATGGGACTTAACTTCTGAGGTCATCAGTCCCCTAGAACTTAGAACTACTTAAACCTAACTAATCTAAGGACATCACACACATCCATGGTTCAAATGGTTCAAATGGCTCTGAGCACTATGGGACTTAACATCTGAGGTCATCAGTCCCCTAGAACTTAGAACTACTTAAACCTAACTAACCTAAGGACATCACACACATCCATGACCGAGGCAGGATTCGAACCTGCGACCGTAGCGATCGCGCGGTTCCAGACTGTAGCGCCTAGAACCGCTCGGCCACACTGGCCGGCTATTTCACTCCATATCCTCCTTTCCAATCGACCTGGTTTTAAACTAAGAATGACTAGATTTCTAAATTTCTGGCGTTTCGTGTACCGCTGTGATAGTTTCCTCAAGTGCCATGGCTCGCCGCTCGCTGTACGCTCGAGGAACACAAACTCACTTGCGCGCTTGGCTGATGCTGTTACCGCCAACTGCTGTCGCCTGCCGAAACGTTTGCCACCAGGACACTTCCCTATCGTCCAATAGGTTTACGTCGCACGCTGCGGAGGAAACATCAACTCTGACCGCCTCCTTCCACTCAGGTTACGGCCTCATCGATACTTCCTTTGGAGGCGACAACGTCTCCGCTATGGCTTGCATGTCCAAAGAGTCTGCAATACGAAAATTACCTTTTCCGTGCTCCGCTATTACTGAGAAAACTATATAAATTACATACAAAATTATAGCATTTTCTTGCAGCTTGAAGCCTTAGCCGAATTTCCATGGTATGCTTTTCATGGAACTTGGCCACTATCCGTGTTAGGGAGATTAGATTATACTCATATTTGCCAACTGACACAGGAACGCATGATTACTTCAGAACGTAAACAAATAAACGCGTTAACCAAATTGAGGCCGTACGCCACAATTCCTCTCCTGTGCAACCTCTTCATCGCAGAACAGCTCTTGCGACCTACGTCCTCAATTATTTGCTGGATGTATCCCAACCTCTGTCTTCCTCTACAGTTTTTGCCCTCTACAGCTCCTTCTAGAACCATGGAAGTCATTCCCTCATGTCTTAGCAGATGTCCTGTCATCCTGTCCCTTCTCCTTATCAGTGTTTTCCACATATTCCTTTCCTCTCCGATTCTGCGTAGAACCTCCTCATTTCTCACCTTGTCAGTCCACCTAGTTTTCGACATTCGTCTATAGCACCACATCTCAAATGCTTCGCTTCTCTTCTGTTCCGGTTTTCCCACAGTCCATGTTTCACTACCATACAATGGTGTACTCCAGACGTACATCCCAGTCTACATATCAGGAGATGAAAAAACCTTTATTTGCTTATTTCTCTGCTTCTATGAGAGCTAGGAGGTTCTTACCCCATAGTGCTGACTCCTGTGTGACAAGCACTTTTTTTTTTTTTTTTTTTTTGTCATCGGTCTACTGACTGGTTTGATGCGGCCCACCACGAATTCCTTTCCTGTGCTAACCTCTTCATCTCAGAGTAGCACTTGCAACCTACGTCCTCAATTATTTGCTTGACGTATTCCAATCTCTGTCTTCCTCTACAGCTTTTGCCCTTCTAAAGCTCCCTCTAGTACCATGGAAGTCATTCCCACATGTCTTAGCAGATGTCCTATCATCCTGTCCCTTCTCCTTATCAGTGTTTTCCACATATTCCTTTCCTCTCCGATTCTGCGTAGAACCTCCTCATTCCTTACCTTATCAGTCCATCTAATTTTCAACATTCGTCTATAGCACCACATCTCAAATGCTTCGCTTCTCTTCTGTTCCGGTTTTTCCACAGTCCATGTTTCACTACCATACAAAACTGTGCCCCAGACGTACACGATTAGAAATTTCTTCCTCAAATTAAGGCCTATGTTTGGTACTAGTAGATTTCTCTTGGCCAGGAATGCCCTTTTTGTCATTGCTAGTCTGCCTTTGTTGTCCTCCTTGCTCTGTCCATCATTGGTTATTTTGCTGCCCAGGTAGCAGATGACGGGTGTGAAATCTTATGGGACTTAACTGCTAAGGTCATCAGTCCCTAAGCTTACACACTACTTAACCTAAATTATCCTAAGGACAAACGCACACACCCATGCCCGAGGGAGGACTCGAACCTCCGCCGGGACCAGCCGCACAGTCCAGGTAGCAGAATTCCTTATCTTCATCTACTTCGTGACCATGAATACTGATGTTAAATTTTTTCGCTGTCCTCATTTCTGATACTTCTCATTACTTTCGTCTTGCTTCGATTTACACTCAGTCCATATTCTGTACTCATTGGATCGTTCATTCCATTCAGCAGATCATGTAATTATACTTCACTTTCACTCAGGATATCAATGTCAGCACCGAATCATATCATTGATATCATTTCCCCTCGAATTGTAATTCCACTTCTGATCCTTATTTTTATTTGCAGCCGGTCATAGTGGCCGAGCGGTTCTAGGCGCTACAGTCTGGAACCGCGCGACCGCCACGGTCGCAGGTTCGAATCCTGCCTCGGGCATGGGTGTGTGTGACGTCCTTAGGTTACTTAGGTTTAAGTAGTTCTAAGGGACTGATGACCTCGGAAGTTAAGTCCCATAGTGCTCAGAGCCATTTGAACATTTTTTTTATTTCCATTAACGCGTCTTCGACGTATAGATTGAACAGTAGGGCGGTAAGATTACATCCCTGGCTTACATCCTTTCTAATCCGAGCACTTAGTTCTTTGTCATCGACTCTTACTATTCCCTCTCTCCCTATAGCCTACCGCTATTTTTCTCAGAATTTCGAACATCTTGCACCTTTATATTGTCGAACGCTTTTTCCAGGTCCGCGAATCCTATGAACGAGTCTTGATTTGTCTTTAGTCTTGCTCCCATTATCAACCGCTACTTAAGAATTGCCTCTCTGATGCCTTTACCTTTCCTAAAGCGAAACTCAACGTCATATAGCTCATCCTCATTTTTCTGAACATTATACTTGTCAGCAACTTAGATGCATGAGTTGTTAAGCTGATTGTGCGATAATTCTCGCACTTGTCAGCTCTTGCAGTCTTCGGAATTGTGTGGATGATATTTTTCCAAAAGTCAGATGGTATGTCACCAGACTCATACATTCTACACACCAACGTGAATAGTCGTTTTGTTGCTACTTCCCCCAATGATTTTAGAAATTCTGATGGGATGATATCTATCCCTTCCGCCTTATTTCATCTTAAGCGCTGCAAAGTTCTTTGAAATTCTTATTCCAAAACTGGATCCTCTGTCTCACGTAAATCGACTCCTGTTTCTTCTTGTATCAGATCTGAAAAAACTTCCCACTTATAGAGGTCGTCAATGTACTCTTTCCCCCTATTCGCTCTCTCCTCTGTATTTAACAGTGGAATTCTATTTCCACTTTTAATGTTATCACCCTTGCTTTTAATTACACCGAAGGTCGTTTTGACTTTTTATATGCTGAGTCAGTCCTTCTGACAATCATATCTTTTCCGGTTTCTTCACATTTTGCATACAGACATTTCGTCTTAGCTTACCTGCACTTCCTATTTATTTCATTTCTCAGCGGCTTGTATTTCTGTATTCGTGAACACCCCTTAACATATTTCTACTTCCTTCTTTCATCAATGAACTGAAATATTTCTTCTGTTACCCATGGTTCCTTCGCAGTTACCTTCTTTGTACCCATGTTTTTCTTTCCAACTTTTGTGATTGTCCTTTTTAGAGATGTCCATTCCTCTTCAACTATACTGCTTACTGAGCTATTCCTTATTGCTGTTCCTACAGCCTTAGAGAACTTCAAGCGTGTCCCGGCATTTCTTACAAGGGAACCTCCCCATCGCACCCCCCTCAGATTTAGTTATAAGTTGGCACAGTGGATAGGCCTTGAAAAACTGAACACATATCAATCGAGAAAACGGGAAGAAGTTGTGTGGAACAATAAAAAAAATAGGCAAAATATACAAACTGAGTAGTCCATGTGTAACATAGGCAACATCAAGGATAGTGTGAGCTCAGGAGCGCCGTGGTCCTGTGGTTAGCGTGAGCAGTTGCGAAACGAGAGGTCTGTGGTTCAAGTATTCCCTCGAGTGAAAAGTTTATTTTCCTTTATTTTCAGACAATTATTAAAGTTCAGGCACTCACACATAATCAACTTCGCTCTCAAAAATTCCAGGACATTTTCAGATTTACTTGGACATATGCAGGATTTGACGGTCTACACACGGAAAAATTTGAAAACGTTAAAAACATATGTTTTGACAGAGAACATGGAAAACTGTGCGACTGTGGAACTGTTGCATTCATTTGTTGCAGTTTACGTGACAAACTCTTATGTTTTCATCACTTTTTTGGGAGTGATTATCACATCCACAAGAAAACCTAAATCGGGCAAAGCAGAAGAATCTTTTTACCCATTCACCAAGTGTACAAGTTAGGTGGGTCGACAACATATTCCCGTCATGTGACGCACATGCCGTCACCAGTGTCGTATAGAATATATCAGACGTGTTTTCCTGTGGAGGAATCGGTTGACCTATGACCTTGCTATCAAATGTTTTCGGTTCCCATTGGAGAGGCACGTCCTTTCGTCTACTAATCACACGGTTTTGCGGTGCGGTCGCAAAACACAGACACTAAACTTATTACAGTGAACAGAGACGTCAATGAACGAACGGACAGATCATTACTTTGCGAAAACAAAGAAAGTAAACTTTTCGCTCGAGGGAAGGCTTGAACCAAGGCCCTCTCGTTCCGCATCTGCTCACGCTAACCACGGGACGACGGCGCTCCTGAGATCAGACTATCCTTGATGTTGCCTATCTTACACATGGACTACTCAGTTTGTATATTTTGCTTATTTTTTTCATAGTTCCGTACAACTTCTTCCTGTTTTCTCGATTGATCTGTGTTCAGTTTTTTAAGGCCTATCCACTGTGCCAACTTATAAATAAATCTGAGGGGGGTGCGATGGGGAGGTTCCCTTGTTAGCACTTTCGTATCTTACTTCTTTGCGTATGTTTCTTCCTGGCTAGTCTCTTAAACTTCAGCTTCATCATTACTATGTTGTAATCTGAGTCTATATCTGTTCCTGAGTACGTTTCCTACCTGTCTTAAAGGGAACATCTCCGATAATTGTTTATTACCAGTTTTGACTTAAGGTGGAGATCCGTAGTATTCCCAAGCGAAAACGATTCGAAATATTACAGAGACTCAACGAGCGACAGAGAGACGAGTTAGTAGAAGAGACAGGGAAACGGACAAGTAGAACAGAAGGCAGCACGGAGTGGAAGACGGAATTATGAATATAATGATAATGAAATTGAGATGGATGAGACATGAAGCAAGGGTAATAGATAAAAGCTCGACCAAGGCTAGTTCTAGGCGCTACAGTCTGGAACCGCGCGACCGCTACGGTCGCAGGTTCGAATCCTGCCTCGGGCATGGGTGTGTGTGATGTCCTCAGGTTAGTTAGGTTTAAGTAGTTCTAAGTTATAGGGGACTGATGCCCTCGGAAGTTAAGTCCCATAGTGCTCAGAGCCATTTGAACCATTTTGAACCAAGTAAATTGTTTGCTTGTTTAAGATCCATAAGAAAACACTTAGAAGACGACGTAGTGGAAAATGGTTAAATTGCATCAGAAAGGTAGGACCGTAGTATTCTGGGCATTCTTTTATTGTCTTATTTTTCTTTTGGAAGGGCATTTTAAGGACGAGCATGTTGTTCTCGGCTACTTCTATTAACGTACGCGCACTGTCAATTGTGGCGTTATATCTGAAGTTCTCCACCGAAAATCATTTATTTGGCTTTCCTCGTACTTTTGCGTCAGAATCACCTATGACTATCAAGCAGTAGTAGGACTTCCTGCCATTTACCAGTTTCTGTAACTCCTTGTAGACATCTGAAAAGCAGAAGTCAAGGCCTCCCAGACTATGACATGCAGTTCTTTTTGTTAAACATTGATACGGAAAAGGATATAAAACCTATAAAACCTTAATTCAATAGGCTAGTCAGTGAAGCCAAAAAATGAGTGTTTTAAGACACTCCTCAAAGACATGAGCTGCAGTGATGTACACAGTGCTCATAAAGTGAATGAAAAAATAGCACTTTTATTAATAAAGTATTTGCCTTATTATGATACTGATTTCCCCCTAAACTAGCGCAGATGGGACCAGTCTACTAAGTCATGGACTAATCATGGACGAAAGGTTTCTCGCAAAATAAAAAAGTAAACTGCATCTGTCAGTTAGGAACAGATCTGTTGTTGACACTATAGCACGTTACAAGACACGCTGCAAAATATTGATGATAGTAATACGGACATCATAGGAAATGCACTACGCGAGAAAAATAATCACATCAGATAACAAAATAAACACAATATGGGGCATGGTGAAGGAGGAGACAGGTGGAAACATACAAGAAGAGGGGCAGACAGCATTACGAGTAAACGATACAGATGACTTCCTTACTGGTCTTCGCACCATCAAAAGAACAGGTATACTACGCCTACCAAATCGCTGGCAACGGGTTCTACACAACGCTGGTGACTACTTTGAAGAACAGTAACAGGTGCAAACATGTAACTCTTTTGTATCGGTTGTGAATAAATGGTTGCCACTATTTAAGTTCCAACCCTCGTATATAAATCAGTCAACTCTCACTCCAGAACAAGCAGTTGTATTCATTTCCACCAGTACTCCAATATATGCCCAGTTTCTGTTACTGTTTACTGTAAATGCTAATAGTCCCCCAATACAAAATTTCCCCCATACACAGTGTTTAAAGTCATACATAAATCCTGCTAGCACATCTGCATTTTCCTCTTTTTCTAGTTACAGTTGTCTTTACCATACAGACGCGTTCTCCTTTCGTTACCCTGATGTTGTGTAGCTTCATTCTGAACACATAGTACATTAACTGTACTTAGAGGAGTAATTTCCTTAATAAGGAATGGCTTAAGTCTGTTCGATACATTGGTTCTTTTACTTAATACCTGTGGGAAAAACATCGTTTGCGAGGACCAATTCTAATTCAGTAATATCTGTATGCGATGGTATGGTGGAGAACACTGTCCTAGATTGAGGAAAATATGTTTCTCCTACTTTAAAATAAAGATTTTCTGCAGTCGCTGTTACGAATCTCCAGGCAGTTTACAGGTGGATACTTAAAACTAAATGCGATAGAGCATAATTTATAAGTTTCTCTCGGTCTTGAGTGTTTGAGAGGTTGACATTATGTCAAAATGTTCCCAAACACCATCAAAACGTCTACCAAATATATCCAAACTCCAATAAACGGTTTCCAAAACTACAACATCCATCATGACAACTCTCAGTTCCTCCACCTCACAAGAACGCCACTTACTAAATTGGCTTTTCTCCAGTACATGTGATGAAATGTAACACAGGTCTACGATACGTCTATGGAAACGACTTCGATAACAGACCCATACATACAGAACGGTAGCTAAAATCCCAGGCAGTTATTCTGTGAACTGATGCATTTCCACTAAACTAAATACACTTCTGGAAATGGAAAAAAATAACACATTGACACCGGTGTGTCAGACCCACCATACTTGCTCCGGACACTGCGAGAGGGCTGTACAAGCAATGATCACACGCACGGCACAGCGGACACACCAGGAACCCCGGTGTTGGCCGTCGAATGGCGCTAGCTGCGCAGCATTTGTGCACCGCCGCCGTCAGTGTCAGCCAGTTTGCCGTGGCATACGGAGCTCCATCGCAGTCTTTAACACTGGTAGCATGCCGCGACAGCGTGGACGTGAACCGTATGTGCAGTTGACGGACTTTGAGCGAGGGCGTATAGTGGGCATGCGGGAGGCCGGGTGGACGTACCGCCGAATTGCTCAACACGTGGGGCGTGAGGTCTCCACAGTACATCGATGTTGTCGCCAGTGGTCGGCGGAAGGTGCACGTGCCCGTCGACCTGGGACCGGACCGTAGCGACGCACGGATGCACGCCAAGACCGTAGGATCCTACGCAGGCCGTAGGGGACCGCACCGCCACTTCCCAGCAAATTAGGGACACTGTTGCTCCTGGGGTATCGGCGAGGACCATTCGCAACCGTCTCCATGAAGCTGGGCTACGGTCCCGCACACCGTTAGGCCGTCTTCCGCTCACGCCTCAACATCGTGCAGCCCGCCTCCAGTGGTGTCGCGACAGGCGTGAATGGAGGGACGAATGGAGACGTGTCGTCTTCAGCGATGAGAGTCGCTTCTGCCTTGGTGGCAATGATGGTCGTATGCGTGTTTGGCGCCGTGCAGGTGAGCGCCACAATCAGGACTGCATACGACCGAGGCACACAGGGCCAACACCCGGCATCGTGGTGTGGGGAGCGATCTCCTACACTGGCCGTACACCACTGCTGATCGTCGAGGGGACACTGAATAGTGCACGGTACATCCAAACCGTCATCGAACCCATCGTTCTACCATTCCTATACCGGCAAGGGAACTTGCTGTTCCAACAGGACAATGCACGTCCGCATGTATCCCGTGCCACCCAACGTGCTCTAGAAGGTGTAAGTCAATTACCCTGGCCAGCAAGATCTCCGGATCTGTCCCCCATTGAGCATGTTTGGGACTGGATGAAGCGTCGTCTCACGCGGTCTGCACGTCCAGCACGAACGCTGGTCCAACTGAGGCGCCAGGTGGAAATGGCATGGCAAGCCGTTCCACAGGACTACATCCAGCATCTCTACGATCGTCTCCATGGGAGAATAGCAGCCTGCATTGCTGCGAAAGGTGGATATACACTGTACTAGTGCCGACATTGTGCATGCTCTGTTGCCTGTGTCTATGTGCCTGTGGTTCTGTCAGTGTGATCATGTGATGTATCTGACCCCAGGAATGTGTCAATAAAGTTTCCCCTTCCTGGGACAATGAATTCACGGTGTTCTTATTTCAATTTCCAGGAGTGTATAAATACAGATATCCAGCAAGAATATGTCGTAGCAGAATTTTACTGATTTTGTGACATTTTTCGATACTTTCGATGTTGTTGTTGTGGTCTTCAGTCCTGAGACTGGTTTGATGCAGCTCTCCATGCTACTCTATCCTGTGCAAGCTTCTTCATCTCCCAGTACCTACCGCAGCCTACATCCTTCTGAATCTGCTTAGTGTATTGATCTCTTGGTCTCCCTCTACGATTTTTACCCTCCACGCTGCCCTCCAATGCTAAATTTGTGATCCCTTGATGCCTCAAAAGATGTCCTACCAACCGATCCCTTCTTCTAGTCAAGTTGTGCCACAAACTTCTCTTCTCCCCAATCCTATTGAATACCTCCTCATTAGTTACGTGATCTACCCACCTTATCTTCAGCATTCTTTCTGTAGCACCACATTTCGAAAGCTTCTATTCTCTTCGTGTCCAAACTGGTTATCGTCCATGTTTCACTTCCATACATGGCTACACTCCATACAAATACTTTCAGAAACGACTTCCTGACACTTCAATCTATACTCGATGTTAACAAATTTCTCTTCTTCAGAAACGCTTTCCTTGCCATTGCCAGTCTACATTTTATATCCTCTCTACTTCGACCATCATCAGTTATTTTACTCCCTAAATATCAAAACTCCTTTACTACTTTAAGTGTCTCATTTTCTAATCTAATCCCCTCAGCATCACCCGATTTAATTCGACTACATTCCATTATCCTCGTTTTGCTTTTGTTGATGTTCATCTTATATCCTCCTTTCAAGACACTGTCCATTCCGTTCAACTGCTCTTCCAAGTCCTTTGCTGTCTCTGACAGAATTACAATGTCATCGGCGAACCTCAAAATTTTTACTTCTTCTCCATGAATTTTAATACCTACTCCGAATTTTTCTTTTGTTTCCTTTACTGCTTGCTCAATATACAGATTGAATAACATCGGGGAGAGGCTACAACCCTGTCTCAATCCTTTCCCAACCACTGCTTCCCTTTCATGCCCCTCGACTCTTATAACTGCCATCTGGTTTCTGTACAAATTGTAAATAGCCTTTCGCTTCCTGTATTTTACCCCTGCCACCTTCAGAATTTGAAAGAGAGTATTCCAGTTAACGTTGTCAAAAGCTTTCTCTAAGTCTACTTTCGATATTTATCGATATTATATACACTTATTGCTTACTGAGTGTGGCTTGCTATTTGTAATCATACAATCCACACACACACAAATGGATTTCTGTGGTGAGACAGGGCGCTGACCTTATTCCGTTGTAAATACACAGATAGCAGATCACAGTTACGCTAGTTCGTGTGTTGGGTCCCGAAGCTGGGACTTCTCACACCCTCTCTCCCTCATTCCACTGACACCTGAAGCTGTCAGCAGCAAGGGGAGGTGATCGGCTCCAGCATATTGAATAGCGACCACCTGCAGTGACCGAGCGGGGTGGCGCAGTGGTTAGACACTGGACTCACATTCGGGAGGACGACGGTTCAATCCCGCGTCCGGCCATCCTGATTTAGGTTTTCCGTGATTTCCCTAAATCACTCCAGGCAAATGCCGGGATGGTTCCTCTGAAAGGGCACGGCCGACTTCCTTCCCAATCCTTCCCTAATCCGATGAGACCGATGACCACGCTGTCTGGTCTCCTTCCCCAAACCAACCAACCAACAACCTGCAGTGATCACAATTGTCTTTGGTCACACTGCCTGACTCCCTGGTGGAGCTGCCTCTGCCCACCACAAGACGTAGCCGAGGGCCACAGCATGCTGTTGGCTGTTCAATTCTTCACCTATGATGAATAGTCAAGTATTTCACTATTGTTCCAGAGATTGGCATTTCCTAGAAATACGTTTGATTTCTGCAGAGCTGAAATGATACATCACTGTCAACCCCAGCACCTGCCAAAGCAGAGCACCTGTAGTGGATGGACCTCTTTGTGTACCATCAGCGACAGGTCAGAACAAGCCTTGTAAACCAGAATCCCTATGTATAGGAGTAGGAGAGAGAGGGAGGAGGGGAGGTAAGGGGGAAGTAAGACTGGTTCTAAACTGCGTAGTTGCATCCACACTTCGAGGTAAAGACACATGCATTGTTCTGCTGTAAGGTTCTTTTTCTGATAATTGTGTGATGTTATTACAATGTTTTGTCTTCCTGTAGGAACAAGGCCAGGGTGCACACATAGCATAATATAGTCATTGCTATTGTATGTGCGTGTTCTTTTTTTTTTTTTTATAGTCGCTCATGTATAAGAGGACTACATTTCTCTCCTCCTAAGACTCACTGGTACCAGTCACAAGAAAAACACGTCTATCCATTCCGGAACATTCGCTCAATATTGGTTATCGTTTTGTTGTTTGGTCCTACCAGCATTATGTTATTGGCGAAGTCTTCTATTAACCATAGTGTGTAAAATTTGCTAGCTAGATGTATGTTTAAGGAGTTTTTGATGGTTTTAAGTGCTAATTTTGTTGTATATTCAACACAAGATTCAATGTTCTCGCTGCAACATTTATTGTATCAAGCACAAGTTGTAAGTAGGCTGTTTATGTTTTCTTATTGGCAACGTTACGTAGCGCTCTGTATGAAAATCACTGGCTGTGCTGTGTGCAGTCTGTGGCTAGTTTGCATTGTTGTCTGCCATTGTAGTGTTGGGCAGCTGGATGTTAACAGCGCATAGCGTTGCGCAGTTGGAGGTGAGCCGCCAGCAGTGGTGGATGTGGGGAGAGAAATGGCGGAGTTTTGATATTTGTAAGAATGGATGTTATGAACTGCTATATATATTATGACTATTAAGGTAAATACAATGTTTGTTCTCTATTAAAATCTTTCATTTGCTAACTATGCCTATCAGTAGTTTGTGCCTTCCGTAGTTTGAATCTTTTACTTAGCTGGCAGTAGTGGCGCTCGCTGTATTGCTGTAGTTGGAGTAACGAAGATTTTTGGTGAGGTAAGTGATCTGTGAAAGGTATAGGTTAATGTTAGTCAGGGCCATTCCTTTGTAGGGATTTCTGAAAGTCAGATTGCGTTGCGCTAAAAAAATATTGTGTGTCAGTTTAAACATAGTCATGTATAATTTTTCAAAGGGGACGTTTCAACGTTTCAAAGTTCACACCATGAGAGTGAGTTTACGTTTATTTACCTGGAGATTTCATTGATTGTAGTACTACATCGACTATTTTCACTGTTGGCGTCACAGCATTCATTTTTTAAAAGTGTAAGACTACACCGTTTACACGATATGAGGTCAGATCTGTGAATGCGATAATCGTCGTCTCAACCGTAAGAATCACACCTTCTCTACGAGAAGCTCTGGGAAACACACAGTAGTTCATAGCAACCGTGTATTTTCGATCATTAACTCATTTGCAAAGTAATCAGACGTTCAAATTGTTTTACACATGACAGCTCGATTCCTTAAAAACTTGCTGGTGGGGGGAGGGGAGAAGAAAGTTTCCTGGTAACGAGCTAATCTAGTAAAATTGTGATATATTTTTGCGGCCCTGTACCTACCAATGTGTTTGCTGTACATTAGTTACAACTTACGCTCAAAGCTACGAGTGACATTCATCAGAATTCGTGGAGCTTATACGGCAGATTCTAATTCCAACTTACAAGACATATCTAACTTTATCTAAATAGCGACTCCAGTATAAAATTACAAGAACACTGTTGCTGCTACACGGAACTTGGAAACTCAGTTCCAGGTAGTTTTGGACCTGCTTAACAATAAGTCTCACTACATTCTCCAAGATGAAAAACAGTCTACCCCACAATCGCGACCACATCAGCGACGATCTGATTACACCACTCAGAAAACGGACAGCTACATAATACGCGTCATCCCACTTAGCAAACAACAGGGTGAGACATGTAATGAATTTACGTAAGCATTGTTCATTTACACTTCCAATGTGTAAGTCTGTAGCTATTGTCACAATAAAAATACAACTTCAAAACACTAACTAAAAGCGCTGCCTACGCGATTATTCGTATCCAGACATCATCAACATAAAATGTACACTTACAAAGCTTACAGTCTTTACAGTCCTGATATTGCGCGGTCCAGTCATATTAATGTGACCACCGCCTGTTCAAATGGCTCTGAGCACTATGGGACTTAACATCTGTGGTCATCAGTCCCCTAGAACTTAGAACTACTTAAACCTAGCTAACCTGAGGACATCACACAAATCCATGCCCGAGGCAGGATTCGAACCTGCGACCGTAGCGGTCACGCGGTTCCAGACTGAAGCGCCTAGAACCGTACGGCCACACCGGCCGGCACCACCACCTGTGTTGACGTCAACAACCAATAGCCATTCACAGATGGCAGGTAGCACCACTAGCAGTGGCGGAAATATAGAAATTAGGAAGGAGCACCTTGCAGAAGCATTATAAATTGGAGCAGGAACCGCCTACATTATGCTCCTGGTTCTGAGTGGTTGGGAGGGCTACATGTTAAGCAACTTCGTGAAGCGGACTGGAGCTCAAGAAATCTGGGCATCGGCTGACAGCCCTCCCAGGTGTATGTGATGTAGTGGGGCCTCTGGAGTAGACTTGGTGTTTAAAACTGAAGTTAGTAGTTGGTGATCTTGAGTGGTCAACTTCTTTTCCAGTATGGAAAATCTACTGGTAATCAAAAGTGTGTTCCAGTGAGACAATTTCGAATTCTGCTTAGGCACATTCCGATTTCCTAGGCGAATGTGTGTGGCCATCAGGCAGACTCCTTGTACCAGATCGCCAATCATGGAGCAAATACCTAAAGGGACAGAAGTGTTTTAGTGGAAGAGACACTAAGTTCTTTTAGAAACTAGTAAATTATTTATCTTCGAATGGAAATTTATAAGCGATATTATTGTGTGACTTTTCTCTTATTGATGTCCAAACTCGCATAATCATTGACTTTTGTGCTAGGGGAGGAAGCATTTCTGAAGCGGATAATTTGTATACTGTTCGCTTGCTGCCGTGGTTGAGGTATACCATGCACGGAAATGTTATGCCATCCAATACAATCGCTAAGGCAGCTATGGAAATATGATACAATTCAAAACATTCGCCAGGGCAACTGTGGTGCACTATGGGTTATAGATGAGAGGGTTCAACGACAGTTGCGAAGATGTGCACAGACGAATAGATGTTGTTGTTGTTGTGGTATTCAGTCCTGAGACTGGTTTGATGCAGCTCTCCATGCTACTCTATCCTGTGCAAGCTTCTTCATCTCCCAGTATCTACTGCAACCTACATCCTTCTGAATCTGCTTAGTGTATTCATCTCTTGGTCTCCCTCTACGATTTTTACCCTCCACGCTGCCCTCCAATACTAAATTGGTGATCCCTTGATGCCTCAAAACATGTCCTACCAACCGATCCCTTCTTCTAGTCAAGTTGTGCCACAAACTTCTCTTCTCCCCAATCCTATTCAATACCTCCTCATTAGTTACGTGATCTACCCACCTTATCTTCAGCATGCAGCTGACGAATAGATGTTCAGCTGAAACTTCCTGGCAGATTAAAACTGTGTGCCGGAACGAGACTCGAACTCGGGACCTTTGCCTTTGGCGGGCAAGTGCTCTACCAACTGAGCTACCCAAGCACGACTCACGCCCCGTCCTCGCAGCTTTTAATTCCGCCAGTATCTCGTCTCTAGATGTTCAGCTGTTGAGCAACTGACTGCCCAGATGGACCAAGGGGCAACCAGCAGTCTCTGCTTAACGGCTGTTCAGCGAAGTTGCTGTATACGGGCCTCAGCAGCAGGTGCCTGGTTCATTTTCCCATGCCGACTGCTGTTCATCGTCAACGAACGACGGTATTTACACGCCAGTATCGCTGTTGGACGTCCACTCAGTGGCGACAGATGGACTTTCCAGATGAGTCACGTTTTATGCTTCATTGGACAGGTGGCTGTTGGCGTGTCCGGCCTGGCAACAATCGTTGGAAGGGTCTAGACCAGAGCAGGGAGCGTTATGGTCTGCGGAATGTTTTCGTGGCATTCCGTGGGTGATCTCGTCGTTCTGGAAGGCACAATGCATCAACAAAAGTGAGCATCTATGGTTGGGGACAGTGTCCACCCTTACATGCTGTTTGTTTTTCCTCGGCACAATGGCATCTACCAACAGGTCAATGTGTAACGCCGGAAATGCATATCCTCCTATTTCCATCTATTGTACTATTATTTTTTTTCCTTGCTTTGTTACCTCAAGATATGACATTTCTGTCTCTTTGTATATTGTAATTGTTTTACTGTTTGTATATATATATATATATATATATATATATATATTTATATTTATACATTTATGTCGATGTATAATTGGTTTGTTTCGTAAATATTATTTGTATTTTTACGCTGGGTCTTGCCTAGGGAAGACTGCTATCGAACGATTACGTCGATAGGTCGTGTGAAGAATCAAAGTGTGTAGGATCTTTGGTAGTGTTAACTCTGCCGCGTGGAGCGCGGGCTGAGCAGACAGAGTCTGGCTGGAGTAGTGCGGTTGAGCAGGTGTGTTGTGTGACGCTCCCGCGAGTTGCCGCGCTTTCGGGGTTTGGCAGTATGTAATTGCGCTCGACTTGCGATGATAGTTTCTGACATGGTGTCGCGGACGGGAAGCATTAGCCGGAGGACATCAAGAGCCCGTTTCGTCTGGTGACCGTGTCGAGAAGAAGGCGCGCCAACATCCAGCTTCTGCAACAGCGACGGCCGACAATGAGTGACTGTCGCCACCTCCTCGATCGACGGCTTCAAACCTTCAATCAACCAACAAGGAAGACTGGGAGCACGTAAAGTTTTAGAACTGTATGGCAGACCTCAGCTTTTCAAACTGTACCATTTTCGTAACTATAATTACAGCAACTTAGCATGAACATTTGTTGCTCATTGTCCCAATTGCATTACCAAGCAGGGTCCCTTCCTTTACCGAAATGAACCCGAGTGTCGAAATTCAAACGCTAGCATCATTATATTTCACCGCTTTAATTTCAAATTTCAATTAAGGTATTCATAGCTGGCTACAATATTTAGATTACACTAGCACAAATTAAGAGTGCGAGTTTTGTTACCGTATTTTAGCTTACCTGTGACTGCAGCTCAGCTTGGTACATACTAAATTTTACTATTGTTAATTGTTCAGAATCATTTAATTCAAGTTCAAAGTTAAATCTCTTATTTCTAAATTGTTAGCTTAAAGTAGCTTTTGAAATGATTGTTGAGGTAGTCCAAGACTAACCGTGTTTTACTGAATTTCGATGTGCTTCAGAAAGAAAGCTCACTATTAACTTCAGTCACTAAATTAACTTTTGATTTTCCTGTTTTATTAATTCTTTTGCTAAATGAAGTCAGAGTGTAGCGAAATTTATTACTTCTGATAAACTTTCAGTTTTCACACTACACGTGTCAACCTTCAGTTGCCACACTTCTAGTGCTAATTATATGTGTAATAACCTTTCTTTTTCAGTTACTATAGTAATTGTCCTTAGGACTGGCGACCGTAATTTCCCCCAAATCTCAAATATCTAATTACCGCTAGTTAATTGTTGACGTAACGGCCGCACATTTACTTTCTTTATTAACTTTACCCCTTTTCAAAATTAATTTCCACCAGTTTCACTTGCATTTTTCCTTTCATTTAGATGTAACCCTTTCCTCCCTCTTTACCGACAGATT
This sequence comes from Schistocerca cancellata, assembly GCF_023864275.1. NCBI lineage: Eukaryota > Metazoa > Arthropoda > Insecta > Orthoptera > Acrididae > Schistocerca > Schistocerca cancellata. The sequence continues at coordinate 20,927,035 of NC_064628.1, read as the reverse complement.
AACTTCGGTGACGATTGCTATTCCCAAATTTCCATTAGGTACACGCAAATTAATTTTTCACTGTCATTAAGGTCGATAAGTGAGGGGGAGGTTACAAATGCCACACGTCACAGTTCACAGTGTACGTGCGTGGTTCGAAGAGCACCAGGATGACGTTACTGTGTTCCCCTGGCCACCAGACTCACCGGATTCAAACCCAATCGGGAATCTGTGGTAACATGGCGACTGGGCTGCCCGTGCCATAGATACTCAACCGAGAAAGCTGACCGCGGCACTGGAGTCGACACGGCTGCACATCCCTGTCGGCACCTTCCAGAACCTCACTGACACTCTTCTTCCACATCTGAGCTGCAAAAGGTGGTTATTCACGCATTTCGAAGCTGATCACATTAATGTAACTGGACTTTGTACCAACTGTTTCTTCTAGTGAAGACTCTTTCGGAGCACTCATCGAAATAATCATGCTATAGCCTTAAAATGTATATTTTGGCTGGACTGTTTTGTTTCTCCCTGGCTTCAGGTGTTAGGAAGAGTACGCTCTAGAAGAGCGTAGCGTTCCAAAGGATTGGAAAAGAGCACAGGTCATCCCCGTCTTCAAGAAGGGATCGTCGAACAGATGTGCAGAACTATAGACCTATATCTCTAACGTCGATCAGTTGTAGAATATTGGAACACTTATTATGACTTTTCTGGAGACTAGAAATCTACTCTGTAGGAATCAGCGTGGGTTTCGAAAAAGACGATCGTGTGAAACCCACCTCGCGCTATTCGTCCACGAGACTCAGAGGGCCATAGACACGGGTTCAGAGGTAGATGCCGTGTTTCTTGACTTCCGCAAGGCGTTCGATACAGTTCCCCACAGTCGTTTAATGAACAAAGTAAGAGCATATGGAATATCAGACCAGTTGTGTGATTGGATTGAAGAGTTCGTAGATGACAGAACGCAGCACGTCATTCTCAATGGAGAGAAGTCTTCCGAAGTAAGAGTGATTTCAGGTGTGCCGCAGGGGAGTGTCGTAGGGCCGTTGCTATTCACAATATACATAAATGACCTTGTGGATAACATCGGAAGTTCACTGACGCTTTTTGCGGATGATGTTGTGGTATATCGAGAGGTTGTAACAACGGAAGATTGTACTGAAATGCAGGAGGACCTGCAACGAATTGACGCATGGTGCAGGGAATGGCAACTGAATCTCAATGTAGACAAGTGTAATGTGCTGCGAATACATAGAAAGAAAGATCCTTTATCATTTATCTACAATATAGCAGGTCAGCAACTGGCAGCAGTTAATTCCATAAATTATCTGGGAGTAGGCTTTAGGAGTGAATTAAAATGGATTGATCATATAAAGTTGATCGTCGGTAAAGCAGATGCCAGACTGAGATTCATTGGAAGAATCCTAAGGAAATACAATCCGAAAACAAAGGAAGTAGGTTACACTACGCTTGTTCGCCCACTGCTTGAATACTGCTCAGCAGTGTGGGATCCGTACCAGATAGGGTTGATAGAAGAGATAGAGAAGATCCAACGGAGAGCAGCGCGCTTCGTTACAGGATCATTTAGTAATCACGAAAGCGTTACAGAGATGATAGATAAACTTCAGTGGAAGACTCTGCAGGAGAGACGCTCAGTAGCTCGGTACGGGCTTTTGTTGAAGTTTCAAGAACATACCTTCACCGAGGAGTCAAGCAGTATATTGCTCCCTCCTACGTATATCTCGCGAAGAGACCATGAGGATAAAATCAGAGAAATTAGAGCCCACACAGAGGCATACCGACAATCCTTCTTTCCACGAACAATACCAGACTGGAATAGAAGGAAGAACTGATAGAGGTACTCAAGGTACCCTCCGCCACACACCGTCAGGTGGCTTGCCGAGTAGGGATGTAGATGTAGATGTAGATGTAGACGTGTTTTAGTGAAAGATGTACTAAGTTGTTTTAGAAGCCAGTAAATTGTATTACTTCCAGTGGGAATTTATAAGCGATATTTTTGTGCGACTCTTCTCTTATTGCTGGCGAAATGTATTCTTATGTGGAGATTATCGGCGGAATTTCTTAGAAGCTAGCAGAAGGTGTTGTAGGAACTGTAAGCGGTGTACATAGTCCAGTCCCTGTCACCACACGAACACAGGTTGTACAAGGATGTGGCGCAAAATCGTTGGGGACCTTTTTATACTAACCACGTCGTTAATTTGAACTTAAGTGACATTGGGAAAGTGTCGAACACCAAAATCGATATAGCCGGATAAGGAATATGACCCCAGTTACCGACGAAAATGAGTAATGCTCACGAAGTTCCAATTATATCCTCATAAATAATTTTTGAAAGTCTGGAGGTACATGTCAGCAGTTGTGGTACACTTTCAAATACCTGCGCCTCAGTATTGTGGCGCGCCACTATTGATTCCGAAACAAAATGTTACTGGCTGTTTACAGAGTGGAATATCCTGCGGTAATTAGCTTGCGGCAACAGCGGAAATGTTGCAACTGAGTCAGGCAAATCCAGACGGCTAAAGAAGTACAAACAATAACAAAATAAATACGTAACTTTGCTTTTCCGAGCTGGTAATTAAAGAATCGTGACTACGCCTCTTATGGGTCGCACTTACAACTGCACAGCTCACATGAATCCTCTTTATGGGGACAAATCATAGGAGCATTTGCATAAGTACACTGCTGACGATTAAATTTGCACCACCGTAAACTCGGTGTGTATCCAACGTTAAACTGACATAAAATGTCCTACAGGTTTGTAACTGCAGAGTTTTAGCATTTACGTGCATCTACTTTTCATACACAGCGTGTTTGCTTTAAACTGAGACAACGAAATTTCTCGAAAACGACGCATCGCACGAAAAAAAATGTTCTAAATGAAAAGTTAATATTAGTAAAGGGGACATTTGTCTGTGCTCCAATTCCTCCGTGCGGGGGTCGAATTTGTATTTTCAAATGGGAACCCCATATTAATTGCACATTAGGATTCTACGCCAAAAAATAGGTACGGTTTACTCAAGCTATTGTTTTCTATTCGTGAAATATATAGTTGTAATTGACCAATAAAAAATGCGCCCTTTTTACAATTAAGAACCGACGCATTTTATTCTACATTTCATTTACAATGTAAATGTAAACCTTTGTGTTCTAACGATTGATTTTATGTTCGAAATTTACTGTATTGTTGCACATTTGATTGTATAGCTGTTTCAACGTCTGGTTAGAAACTACTTTTAGTGTGATCCAGGAACAACGACATGGATGAATAGTTTTCGGTTCCCGTCTGGATGCTTGATATCAGGAAGTCCCCTTGCCGTTCACCATGGTGTGTGCTTGATTTCGGTGAGTATCTATGACACGTGCATCTGTCGCAATAAGTTCATTTACTTTTTTCCTTACTACAGTGGCCGTGGTTTCCATTCCGCCGGCAGCAGCGTGGCTGCCAGCACCAGAGTTAAGGCGGTTAGGTGGATAAACACACATAGATCCGTCTCCTTATGGTAGGGCTCGAGGGTGGCCACCGAAATCAAGCATTCCGATAGTTTGGGTACTCACCACAATCAGCTCCGTATTGAACAGAAAACTACATTACCATACTAGTAGCTGAAATTTCAGTGTCTAACCATATTATTTGTACTGTAAAATCACATTTGTAGAGCTCGAGTAACGTCTGAAATCAACGCCAACCAACAGAACACAAAGGCATATATTTATACATCGTAAATACACTCCTGGAAATGGAAAAAAGAACACATTGACACCGGTGTGTCAGACCCACCATACTTTCTCCGGACACTGCGAGAGGGCTGTACAAGCAATGATCACACGCACGGCACAGCGGACACACCAGGAACCGCGGTGTTGGCCGTCGAATGGCGCTAGCTGCGCAGCATTTGTGCACCGCCGCCGTCAGTGTCAGCCAGTTTGCCGTGGCATACGGAGCTCCATCGCAGTCTTTAACACTGGTAGCATGCCGCGACAGCGTGGACGTGAACCGTATGTGCAGTTGACGGACTTTGAGCGAGGGCGTATAGTGGGCATGCGGGAGGCCGGGTGGACGTACCGCCGAATTGCTCAACACGTGGGGCGTGAGGTCTCCACAGTACATCGATGTTGTCGCCAGTGGTCGGCGGAAGGTGCACGTGCCCGTCGACCTGGGACCGGACCGCAGCGACGCACGGATGCACGCCAAGACCGTAGGATCCTACGCAGTGCCGTAGGGGACCGCACCGCCACTTCCCAGCAAATTAGGGACACTGTTGCTCCTGGGGTATCGGCGAGGACCATTCGCAACCGTCTCCATGAAGCTGGGCTACGGTCCCGCACACCGTTAGGCCGTCTTCCGCTCACGCCCCAACATCGTGCAGCCCGCCTCCAGTGGTGTCGCGACAGGCGTGAATGGAGGGACGAATGGAGACGTGTCGTCTTCAGCGATGAGAGTCGCTTCTGCCTTGGTGCCAATGATGGTCGTATGCGTGTTTGGCGCCGTGCAGGTGAGCGCCACAATCAGGACTGCATACGACCGAGGCACACAGGGCCAACACCCGGCATCGTGGTGTGGGGAGCGATCTCCTACACTGGCCGTACACCACTGGTGATCGTCGAGGGGACACTGAATAGTGCACGGTACATCCAAACCGTCATCGAACCCATCGTTCTACCATTCCTAGACCGGCAAGGGAACTTGCTGTTCCAACAGGACAATGCACGTCCGCATGTATCCCGTGCCACCCAACGTGCTCTAGAAGGTGTAAGTCAACTACCCTGGCCAGCAAGATCTCCGGATCTGTCCCCCATTGAGCATGTTTGGGACTGGATGAAGCGTCGTCTCAGGCGGTCTGCACGTCCAGCACGAACGCTGGTCCAACTGAGGCGCCAGGTGGAAATGGCATGGCAAGCCGTTCCACAGGACTACATCCAGCATCTCTACGATCGTCTCCATGGGAGAATAGCAGCCTGCATTGTTGCGAAAGGTGGATATACACTGTACTAGTGCCGACATTGTGCATGCTCTGTTGCCTGTGTCTATGTGCCTGTGGTTCTGTCAGTGTGATCATGTGATGTATCTGACCCCAGGAATGTGTCAATAAAGTTTCCCCTTCCTGGGACAATGAATTCACGGTGTTCTTATTTCAATTTCCAGGAGTGTATAATGTACAGTACTGGCGATTAAACTTGCTACACCAAGAAGAAATGCAGATGATAAACGGGTATTCATTGGACAAAAATATTATACTAGAACTGACATGTGATTTGATTTTCACACAATTTGGGTTCATACATCCTGAGAAATCAGAGCCCAGAACAACCACCTCTCGCCGCAATAACGGCCTTGATACGCCTGGGCATTGAGTCAGAGCTTGGATTGCGCGTACAGGTACAGCTGCCCATTCAGCTTCAACACGATACCACAGTTCATCAAGAGTAGTGACTCGCGTATTGTGACGACCCAGTTGCTCGGCCACCATTGACCAAACGTTTTCAATTGGTGAGAGATGTGGAGAATGTGCTGGCCAGGGCAGCAGTCGAACATTTTCTGTATGCAGAAAGGCCCGTACAGGACCTGCAACATGCGGTCGTGCATTATCCTGCTGAAATGTAGGGTTTCGCAGGGATCGAATGAAGGGTAGAGCCACGGGTCGTAACACATCTGAAATGTAACGTCCACTGTTCAAAGTGTCGTCAATGCCAACAAGAGGTGACCGAGACGTGTAACCAATGGCACCCCATACCATCGCGCCAGGTGATACGCCAGTACGGCGATGACAAATACACGCTTCCAATGTGCGTTCACCGCGATGTCGCCAAACAAGGATGCGACCATCATGATGCTGTGAACAGAACCTAGATTAATCCGAAAAAATGACGTTTCGCCATTCGTGCAATCTGGTTCGTCGTTGAGTACACCATTGCAGGCGCTCCTGTCTGTGATGCAGTGTCAAGGGTAACCGCAACCATGGTCTGTGAGCTGACAGTCCATGGTGCTGCAAACGTCGTCGAACTGTTCGTGCAGATGGTTGTTGTCTTGCAAACATCTCCATCTGTTGACTCAGGTATCGAGACGTGGCTGCACGATCCGTTACAGCCATGCGGATAAGATGCCTGTCATCTCGATTACTAGTGATACGAGGCTGTTGGGATCCAGCACGGCGTTCCGTATTACCCTCCTGAACCCACCGATTCCATATTCTGCTAACAGTCATTGGATATCGACCAAAGCGAGCAGCAATGTCGCGATACGATAAACCGCATTCGCGATAGGCTACAATCCGACTTTTATCAAAGTCGGAAACGTGATGGTACGCATTTCTTCTCCTTGCACGAGGCATCACAACAACGTTTTACCAGGCAACGCCGGTCAACTGCTGTTTGTGTATGAGAAATCGGTTGAAAACTTTCCTCATGTCAGCACGTTGTAGGTGTCGCCACCGGCGCTAACCTTGTGTGAATGCATATCACAGCATCTTCTTCCTGTCGGTTAAATTTCGCGTCTGTAGCATGTCATCTGCGTGGTGTAGCAATTTTAATGGCCAGTAGTGTAGAATGAAGTTGCTCGGTTCCTAATCGCAACAACACTGGGGTTTATGGTTCTGTAACAACGCTGTTCGTGTTGGCAGGGATTCCTCGATTGTAGTGCGAATTTGCAGTCTATGCGTTTAGCAGGCCCATACTCAACGCCATGCTGGTCCTTAACGGCCAACGTGGGTAGCGCCCGAGAGAAAAGATTGAGCCAGAAGAAATGGCTGTTCGCGCAATACAAATATCCACCTGGGCGGTGCGTCGACATTTGGAGTATCACGGACCCTCAGCATGACGACTACTGTTGCAGCTTGCATTGCAAAGAGAGGCGTGTCGACAATGACGTATCCACACCGGGCACACGAGTGCTAGCACGTAGTCTTTTCAGACGAGTACCAGTTCTATAATGGGAAATCAAAAAGTCTCCGTTCGAAGGCCGCACACTCCAGAATCGGTAAGCCATTCAGGAAAATTTGCCGTGAGCACTGAGGCAGTCATTCCACTGACGCACCGGATTGAAGAGAGCCGTTTAGTTAAAACCCGTGTCCTGCTGTGTGAAGAAGTCCGTAAATGCCTGCTGCACATTCCCGTCCGACAGGAATCGTCGGCCCTTCGAGGTCTTTTTTAAGGTACCGAAGGAGTGGTAATTGCATAGGGAGATGATCAGGGCTATAGGGCGGATTATGCTCGAGTCACTCCCACTTGAGTTGGCGTAACTCCTCCGTTACAACATTTGCGATCTACATCTACATGAATACTCTGCAAATCACACTTACGTGCCTGGCAAAGAGATCATCGAACCACATTCACAATAATTCTCTATTATTCCACTCTCGAACAGCGAGCGGAGAAAACGAACACCTATATCTTCCCGTGAGAGCTCTGATTTCCCTTATTTTATAATGATGATCGCTCCTCTTTGCGTAGGTTAGCGTCAAAAAAAAATATTTTCGCATTCGGAGAAGAAAGTTGGTGATAGAAATTTCGTAAGGATTCCGCCGAAACAAAAAACGTCTTTGTTTTAATGATGTCCGTCGTGTCACCGCCAGACACCACACTTGCCATGTGGTAGCCTTTAAATCTGCCGCGATCCGTTAGTATACGTCGGACCCGCGTGTCGCCACTATCAGTGATTGCAGACCGAGCGCCGTCACACGGCAGGTCTAGAGAGACTTCCTAGCACTCGCCCCAGTTGTACAGCCGACTTTGCTAGCGATGGTTCACTGACAAATTACGCTCTCATTTGCCGAGACGATAGTTAGCCTAGCCTTCAGCTACGTCATTTGCTACGACCTAGCAAGGCGCCATTACCAGTTACTATTGATGCTGTAAAACATGTACCGTCAAGAGCGATGTTCACCAATTATGGATTAAAGTTAAGTATTCCAGCAGCTACATACGTTTCCCCCCCATGAACTATGGACCTTGCCGTTGGTGGGGAGGCTTGCGTGCCTCAGCGATACAGATGGCCGTACCGTAGGTGCAACCACAACGGAGGGGTATCTGTTGAGAGGCCAGACAAACATGTGGTTCCTGAAGAGGGGCAGCAGCCTTTTCAGTAGTTGCAGGGGCAACAGTCTGGATGATTGACTGATCTGGCCTTGTAACATAAACCAAAACGGCCTCGCTGTGCTGGTACTGCGAACGGCTGAAAGCAAAGGGAAACTACAGCCGTAATTTTTCCCGAGGACATGCAGCTCTACTGTATGATTAAATGATGATGGCGTCCTCTTGGGTAAAATATTCCGGAGGTAAAATAGTCCCCCATTCGGATCTCCGGGCGGGGACTACTCAGGAGGACGTCATTAGCAGGAGAAAGAAAACTGGCGTTCTACAGATCGGAGCGTGGAATGTCAGATCCCTTAATCGGGCAGGTAGGTTAGAAAATTTAAAAAGGGAAATGGATAGGTTAAAGTTAGATATAGTGGGAATTAGTGAAGTTCGGTGGCAGGAGGAACAAGACTTTTGGTCAGGTGATTACAGGGTTATAAATACAAAATCAAATAGGGGTAATGCAGGAGTAGGTTTAATAATGAATAAAAAAATAGGAGTGCGGGTTAGCTACTACAAACAGCATAGTGAACGCATTATTGTGGCCAAGATAGACACAAAGCCCATGCCTACCACAGTAGTACAAGTTTATATGCCAACTACCTCTGCAGATGATGAAGAAATAGATGAAATGTATGACGAGATAAAAGAAATTATTCAGGTAGTGAAGGGAGACGAAAATTTAATAGTCATGGGTGACTGGAATTCGTCAGTAGGAAAAGGGAGAGAAGGAAACATAGTAGGTGAATATGGATTGGGGGGAAGGAATGAAAGAGGAAGCCGCCTTGTAGAATTTTGCACAGAGCATAACTTAATCATAGCCAACACTTGGTTCAAGAATCATAAAAGAAGGTTGTATACCTGGAAGAATCCTGGAGATACTAAAAGGTATCAGATAGATTATATAATGGTAAGACAGAGATTTAGGAACCAGGTTTTAAATTGTAAGACATTTCCTGGGGCAGATGTGGATTCCGACCACAATCTATTGGTTATGAACTGCAGATTGAAACTGAAGAAACTGCAAAAAGGTGGGAATTTAAGGAGATGGGACCTGGATAAACTGAAAGAACCAAAGGTTGTAGAGAGTTTCAGGGAGAGCATAAGGGAACAATTGACAGGAATGGGGGAAAGAAATACAGTAGAAGAAGAATGGGTAGCTCTGAGGGATGAAGTAGTGAAGGCAGCAGAGGATCAAGTAGGTAAAAAGACGAGGGCTAATAGAAATCCTTGGGTAACAGAAGAAATATTGAATTTAATTGATGAAAGGAGGAAATATAAAACTGCAGTAAATGAAGCAGGCAAAAAGGAATACAAACGTCTCAAAAATGATATCGACAGGAAGTGCAAAATGGCTAAGCAGGGATGGCTAGAGGACAAATGTAAGGATGTAGAGGCTTATCTCACTAGGGGCAAGATAGATACTGCCTACAGGAAAATTAAAGAGACCTTTGGAGAGAAGAGAACCACTTGTATGAATATCAAGAGCTCAGATGGAAACCCAGTTCTAAGCAAAGAAGGGAAGGCAGAAAGGTGGAAGGAGTATATAGAGGGTTTATACAAGGGCGATGTACTTGAGGACAATATTATGGAAATGGAAGAGGATGTAGATGAAGACGAAATGGGAGATAAGATACTGCGTGAAGAGTTTGACAGAGCACTGAAAGACCTGAGTCGAAACAAGGCCCCGGGAGTAGACAACATTCCATTTGAACTACTGATGGCCTCGGGAGAGCCAGTCATGACAAAACTCTACCATCTGGTGAGCACGATGTATGAGACAGGCGAAATACCCTCAGACTTCAAGAAGAATATAATAATTCCAATCCCAAAGAAAGCAGGTGTTGACAGATGTGAAAATTACCGAACTATCAGTTTAATAAGTCACAGCTGCAAAATACTAACGCGAATTCTTTACAGAAGAATGGAAAAACTTGTAGAAGCCGACCTCGGGGAAGATTAGTTTGGATTCCGTAGAAATGTTGGAACACGTGAGGCAATACTGACCTTACGACTTATCTTAGAAGAAAGATTAAGAAAAGGCAAACCTACGTTTCTACCATTTGTAGACTTAGAGAAAGCTTTTGACAATGTTAACTGGAATACTCTCTTTCAAATTCTGAAGGTGGCAGGGGTAAAATACAGGGAGCGAAAGGCTATTTACAGTTTGTACAGAAACCAGATGGCAGTTATAAGAGTCGAGGGGCATGAAAGGGAAGCAGTGGTTGGGAAAGGAGTAAGACAGGGTTGTAGCCTCTCCCCGATGTTATTCAGTCTGTATATTGAGCAAGCAGTAAAGGAAACAAAAGAAAAATTCGGAGTAGGTATTAAAATCCATGGAGAAGAAATAAAAACTTTGAGGTTCGCCGATGACATTGTAATTCTGTCAGAGACAGCAAAGGACTTGGAAGAGCAGTTGAACGGAATGGACAGTGTCTTGAAAGGAGGATATAAGATGAACATCAACAAAAGCAAAACGAGGATAATGGAATGTAGTCAAATTAAGTCGGGTGATGCTGAGGGAATTAGATTAGGAAATGAGACACTTAAAGTAGTAAAGGAGTTTTGCTATTTAGGGAGTAAAATAACCGATGATGGTCGAAGTAGAGAGGATATAAAATGTAGACTGGCAATGGCAAGGAAAGCGTTTCTCAAGAAGAGGAATTTGTTAACATCGAGTATAGATTTAAGTGTCAGGAAGTCGTTTCTGAAAGTATTTGTATGGAGTGTAGCCATGTATGGAAGTGAAACATGGACGATAACTAGTTTGGACAAGAAGAGAATAGAAGCTTTCGAAATGTGGTGCTACAGAAGAATGCTGAAGATAAGGTGGGTAGATCACGTAACTAATGAGGAGGTATTGAATAGGATTGGGGAGAAGAGAAGTTTGTGGCACAACTTGACTAGAAGAAGGGATCGGTTGGTAGGACATGTTTTGAGGCATCAAGGGATCACAAATTTAGCATTTGAGGGCAGTGTGGAGGGTAAAAATCGTAGAGGGAGACCAAGAGATGACTACACTAAGCAGATTCAGAAGGATGTAGGTTGCAGTAGATACTGGGAGATGAAGAAGCTTGCACAGGATAGAGTAGCATGGAGAGCTGCATCAAACCAGTCTCAGGACTGAAGACCACAACAACAACAACAACATACGTTTCTTGCTAGTCTCATTTCCTTGACCTGTTCCAGACCTCACGCCAGCCTGCGTGCGCTAAAACGCGTGCCTTTCGGCTTCCTCTCATAGTGGGTTGGCTCTCTTGCCAATCCACAACAATATCCACCACAAATCCCGTATCATGTCAGTGGCAATCTGTCCCCTATTTCGCGATAATACAAAACGTGCTGCCCTTCTTTGAATTTTCTCGATGTATTCCGTTAATCCTATCTGGGAAGGATCCCACACCGCGCAGCAGTACTCCAAAAGTGACGGACAAACGTAGTGTAGGCATTCTATTTAGTAGATCTGTTACATTTTGTAAGTGTTCTGCCAATAAAACGCAGTCTTTGTTCGTCTTTCTCATAACACTTTCTATGTGTTACTTCTAATTTAAGTTGTTCGTAATTGTACTTCCTAGGTATTCAGTTCAATTTACGCCCTTTAGATTTGATTTATCGTCTAACCAAAGTTTAACGGATTCCTTTTAGCACTCATGTGGAAGACCTTGCACTTTTCGTTATTTAGGGTCAACATTTTGCACCTTACAGATATCTTTTCTAAATCGTTTTGTAATTTGTTTTGATCTTCCGATGAGTTTACTGGACTGTAAATGACAGCATCATATGCAAAGGCCGGCCGGTGTGGCCGTGCGGTTTTACGCGCTTCAGTTTGGAACCGCGTGACCGCTACGGTCGCAGGTTCGAATCCTGCCTCGGGCATGGATGTGTGTGATGTCCTTAGATTAGTTAGGTTTAATTAGTTCTAAGTTCTAGGCGACTAATACCCTCTGAAGTTAAGTCGCATAGTGCTCAGAGACATTAAATGAGCCATCTACAAAGACGGCTGCTCTGATTGCCTCCTAAATCGCTTATATAGATATGGAACAGCAGAGGGCCTACAACACTACCCTGGGGAACGCCAGAAATCACTTCTGTTTTACTCAATGACATTCCAACAATTACTACGAACTGTGACCTGTCTGACAAGAAATCACGAAGCCGGTCACATAACTGAGACGATATTGCATGAGCCTACAATTTGATTACAAGCCGCCTGTGTAGCATAGTGTCAAAAATCTTCTGGAAATCCAGAAATACGGAATCAATTTGAAATCCCTTATCAACAGCACTCAACACTTCGTGTGAGTAAAGAGCTAGTTGTGTTTCACAAGAACGATGTTTTCTAAATCCGTGTTGACTGTGTGTCAATAGACCGTTCTCTTCGAGGTAATTCATAACGTTAGAACACAATATACGTTCCAAAATCCTGCTGCATATCGACGTTGATGACATGGGCATGTAATTTAGTGGATTACTCCTACTACCTTTATTGAATATTGGTGTGACCTGTGCAACCTTCCGGCCTTTGGGTACGGATCTTTCTTCGATCGAGCGGTTGTATAAGATTGTTAAGTATGGAGCTATTGCATCAGCATACTCATACAGTCTGGACCGGAAGACTTGTTTTTATTAAGTGATTTAAGTTGCTTCACTACTCTGACAATATCTACATCTATTGGGACGTGCGTTATCATGAAGCAGCAGCACTCCTTCTCGCAGTTTTTCTGGACGTTTCTCCTTGAATGCGAGCCGTAATTTCTCCTGCGTTGCGCACTATCATCCTCCAGTGATGGAGACACCAGATTCCTTGAAATCTATAGGCAATGGACGATTCTGGCCTCCAAGATCGACCAGCGTCTTGTGTAGAATATCAACCAACACGAAATTTCGCTCACCATTTCATAACGATGGTTTTCAATAGACATTCTGCTCCTTACACATTCTTCATTCCCAGATGGATGTCTACAGTCAAAAGAATAATAACAGCAAACAGCACGTTGGCCCTGTTTGGGTGCATTTAATAATAACTTCACCATAGCTCACATTTCGGCATTTACCGCGCGCACGTCGGAAAGACAAGAATGCCACACTAGCTCCTTTAGAACATATCGGTACTTACAGGGTGTTTCAAAAATGACCGGTATATTTGAAACGGCAATAAAAACTAAACGAGCAGCGATAGAACTACACCGTTTGTTGCAATATGCTTGGGACAACAGTACATTTTCAGGCGGACAAACTTTCGAAATTACAGTAGTTACAATTTTCAACAACAGATGGCGCTGCAAGTGATGTGAAAGATATAGAAGACAACGCAGTCTGTGGGTGCGCCATTCTGTACGTCGTCTTTCTGCTGTAAGCGTGTGCTGTTCACAACGTGCAAGTGTGCTGTAGACAACATGGTTTATTCCTTAGAACAGAGGATTTTTCTGGTGTTGGAATTCCACCGCCTAGAACACAGTGTTGTTGCAACAAGACGAAGTTTTCAACGGAGGTTTAATGTAACCAAAGGACCGAAAAGCGATACAATAAAGGATCTGTTTGAAAAATTTCAACGGACTGGGAACGTGACGGATGAACGTGCTGGAAAGGTAGGGCGACCGCATACGGCAACCACAGAGGGCAACGCGCAGCTAGTGCAGCAGGTGATCCGACAGTGGCCTCGGGTTTCCGTTCGCCGTGTTGCAGCTGCGGTCCAAATGACGCCAACGTCCACGTATCGTCTCGTGCGCCAGAGTTTACACCTCTATCCGTACAAAATTCAAACGCGGCAACTCCTCAGCGCCACTACCATTGCTGCACGAGAGACATTCGCTAACGATATAGTGCACAGGATTGATGACGGCGATATGCATGTGGGCAGCATTTGGTTTACTGACGAAGCTTATTTTTACCTGGACGGCTTCGTCAATAAACAGAACTGGCGCATATGGGGAACCGAAATGCCCCATGTTGCAGTCCCATCGTCCCTGCATCCTCAAAAAGTACTGGTCTGGGCTGCCATTTCTTCCAAAGGAATCATTGGCCCATTTTTCAGATCCGAAACGATTACTGCATCACGCTATCTGGACATTCTTCGTGAATTTGTGGCGGTACAAACTGCCTTAGACGACACTGCGAACACCTCGTGGTTTATGCAAGATGGTGCCCGGCCACATCGCACGGCCGACGTCTTTAATTTCCTGAATGAATATTTCGATGATCGTGTGATTGCTTTGGGCTATCCGAAACATACAGAAGGCGGCGTGGATTGGCCCCCCTATTCGCCAGACATGAACCCCTGTGACTTCTTTCTGTGGGGACACGTGAAAGACCAGGTGTACCGCCAGAATCCAGAAACAATTGAACAGCTGAAGCAGTACATCTCATCTGCATGTGAAGCCATTCCGCCAGACACGTTGTCAAAGGTTTCGGGTAATTTCATTCAGAGACTACGCCATATTATTGCTACGCATGGTGGATATGTGGAAAATATCGTACTACAGAGTTCCCCAGACCGCAGCGCCATCTGTTGTTGAAAATTGTAACTACTGTAATTTCGAAAGTTTGTCCGCCTGAAAATGTACTGTTGTCCCAAGCATATTGCAACAAACGGTGTATTTCTATCGCTGCTCGTTTAGTTTGTATTGCCGTTTCAAATATACCGGTCATTTTTGAAACACCCTGTATATGCACGCTCTGCGTTGTATAAGAGCCGCAGGAACGTCCTCGAACAGAAACTTTTTTAACGCCTCTTATACGTACACCATCACAGTGGGCTTACCCAAGTGTGGAGGGTCCAAGGAGAACGAGGGTTGCCAGACTGCCTTCATCACACAGGACCAGACCTAGCACAATGGTATGGAGCGTCTTTGGGTACACAACATGATCACCTCTGGTAAGCACAGCCGGTAATTTCGACAGCAGCTGTTACAGTGCTGCCCGCCGCTGTAGCTCAGTGCTCAGCGTCTCTGCTTGATGTGAGGTGGGTCTGGGTTCGATTCGTTGTAACGTCAATGTTTTTTTCCTTGGTGGTAGGACTGCAAGGCGTGCACTCACGCTAGTGATGCCAACTGAGGAGCTAATTGAGTGCGATGTAGGGGTTCCGTGGTCAACAAAGCCGAGAACGGCCGGAGGAGGCGTGTACCCGTGTAAGTAGGCTGTTTGTGTTTTCTTTATGTAAGTAGGCTGTTTATGTTTTCTTATTGGCAACGTTACGTAGCGCTCTATATGAAAATCACTGGCTGTGCTGTGTGCAGTCTGTGGCTAGTTTGCATTGTTGTCTGCCATTGTAGTGTTGGGCAGCGGCAGCTGGATGTGAATAGCGCGTAGCGTTGGGCAGTTTGAGGTGAGCCGCCAGCAGTGGTGGATGTGGGGAGAGAGATGGCGGAGTTTGGAAATTTGTAAGACTGGATGTCATGAACATGTATATTATGGTTTTTCAACACTATTAGGGTAAATACATTGTTTGTTCTCTATTAAAATCTTTCATTTGCTAACTATGCCTATCAGTAGTTAGTGCCTTCCGTAGTTTGAATCTTTTATTTAGCTGGCAGTAGTGGCGCTCGCTGTATTTGCAGTAGTTCGAGTAACGAAGATTTTTGTGAGGTAAGTGATTTGTGAAAGGTATATGTTAATGTTAGTCAGGGCCATTCTTTTGTTGGGATTATTGAAAGTCAGATTGCGTTGCGCTAAAAAAATATTGTGTGTCAGTTTAAGCACAGTCATGTATAAATGTTCTAAGGGGACGTTTCACCCGACTACACCTCTCCATGCCGCATCCAATGACACGGTTGGCAGAGGATGACACGGCGATCGGTCGGTCTAGATTGGACCAACTGGGCCAGGACACGAGCATGATTTTGCTTGCATTACATTCTTCACGTGTTAATGTCTCCTATCTTTGACACCTCAGTTACATCATCTTCTTAGAAGACAAAGCTAAACCTCATGTTGCCTGAACTGCGCTGACCTACCTCGATACAGGTGGTGTGCGACTGTTGCCTTGGTCAGCACGTTCTCCATACCTCTCACTGACTGAAAACGTCCGATCACGGGTTGCCGAGAGACTGACATGCCACCACTCACCAGCCATTATGACTGATGAACTCCGGCATTGAGTTGTAGCAGCATGAGATAACGTACTCTTACCTGACATCCAGTCTCAGTTTGACTCGATGCCCAGGGAGATTAGAAGCACTTTTGCACTCGGAGGGGGCAGCTGGTATATTAACTTTGCACCCTCTATACGGACTAAAGCACCCACAAACTTAATCATCGTTTCGACATTTCACTTACAATGGCCAGTAGTGTATGCTTTTCGCCACAACCATTTTCTCAAGCATTCAGGAACCCTCTAAACAGCTGAAGTTTTGTTGTGAACACAAGTGTGTCCCGAATACTGATGAACTGACAACTCCTGTTGTTTTAAATGCTTTCTGAACACTTGGCCGAAACTAGACGTGAAAACTATATTTATGTGACTGAAGCAATGATTTATTCTAATTGTCAATGACTCTTCCATATGCGTGATCGTGCTGAAAAGTGTTGCGTGCTCCTACTGGTTCATATTCGACGACTTTGTCCAGTTTTTCACATCGATGACCATTTCTGAGCTGCAAATTACATGAATCTGTGTTTATAACTTTCACTGCTAGTGCGCTTTGCGTAATGTTCTACTTATGTTTGAGATTTATAGATTTGCTTTCTTCGTGACTAAGGCCAAATCCGTTATTCAGAGTAAAACACTTTTTTCCATGTTCAAGGATACATATCGGTCTTTCATTAACTAATCCCTGAATGTATCAAAGGCTCACGTAAGAACCCTCCTCATTTAATATTACTACGGAGATTAAAAGCTATGGGGAGCGGGGTTTCTTTTGCTGTGATTTTGATGATTTATGGTCACTGTATTCCACGTGGTCCCATGGAGAGCTTCTGCAATTTTGTTGCGGAGTTATCGTGTTGCTTTTCTTGAATGATAAAAAAAACCATTATTCCCTTTTTAAAATATTTATTGTAACAGTGTCAGCAGCAAATATTATACTTGGTGACGAGTTTCAATAATATTTAATGATTACCTTCAGGTATGATTAATCACCACTTGTGAGAAGCGAAAATTCTTTAAATTCTTTAAAAGGTGGAGGAGAGGAGGGGATGAAGGTCGATGGGCAGAGGGGGGTCAAAAGGAAATGGACAGGGAGAGAGGACAGGAGCAGATGGACAGAGAGCTCAGGGCAGGAATGAATGAAGAGAGGAGGATAAGGAGATGGACAGAGAGAGGTAAAAAGATGACTGAGAGATGGAAAGAGGAGGAGACGGACAGAAGGTAGTTAAGGAGATAGGTCAAGAGAGTGGAGAGGAAAAAATGTGTGCAACACATCAAACATATAAGTGGGTGCAGCATCTCCTCCCAAATTATTGCATCATTTTCAACCAAATTTGACAAACATAGTGCAACAGTGAAGTGAAATGGAAGGAAGACAAGGATTTCTGGTCAGATGAGTATCGGGTAATATCAACAGCAGCAGAAAATGGTATAACAGGTGTAGGATTCGTTATGAATAGGAAGGTATGGCAGAGGGTGTGTTACTGTGAACAGTTCAGTGGCCGGGTTGTTCTATTCAGAATCGACAGCAGACCAACACCGACAACGATAGTTCAGGTATACATGCCGACGCCGCAAGCTGAAGATGAACAGATAGAGAAAGTGTATGAGGATATTGAAAGGATAATGCAGTATGTAAAGGGGGACGAAAATCTAATAGTCATGGGCCACTGGAATGCAGTTGTAGGGGAAGGAGTAGAAGAAAAGGTTACAGGAGAATATGGGATTGGGACAAGGAATGAAAGAGGAGAAAGACTAATTGAGTTCTGTAACACGTTTCAGCTAGTAATAGCGAATACCCAGTTCAAGAATCACAAGAGGAGGAGGCCGGGAGATACGGGAAGATTTCAATTAGATTACAGAGATTTCGAAATCAGATACTGGATTGTAAGGCGTACCCAGGAGCAGATATAGACTCAGATCACAATATAGTAGTGATGAAGAGTAGGCTGAAGTTCAAGACATTAGTCAGGAAGAATCAATACGCAAAGAAGTGGGATACGGAAGTACTAAGGAATGACGAGATACGTTTGAAGGTCTCTAACGTTATAGATACAGCAATAGGGAATAGCGCAGTAGGCAGTACAGTTGAAGAGGAATGGACATCTCTAAAAAGGGCCATCACAGAAGTTGGGAAGGAAAACATAGGTACAAAGAAGGTAGCTGCGAAGAAACCATGGGTAACAGAAGAAATACTTCAGTTGATTGATGAAAGGAGGAAGTACAAACATGTTCCGGGAAAATCAGGAATACAGAAATACAAGTCGCTGAGGAATGAAATAAATAGGAAGTGCAGGTAAGCTAAGACGAAATGGCTGCAGGAAAAATGTGAAGACATTGAAAAAGATATGATTGTCGGAAGGACAGACTCAGCAACAGGAAAGTCAAAACAACCTTTGGTGACATTAAAAGCAACGGTGGTAACATTAAGAGGGCAACGGGAATTCCACTGTTAAATGCAGAGGAGAGAGCAGATAGGTGGAAAGAATACATTGAAAGCCTCTATGAGGGTGAAGATTTGTCTGATGTGATAGAAGAAGAAACAGGAGTCGATTTAGAAGAGATAGGGGATCGAGTATTAGAATCGGAATTTAAAAGAGCTTTGGAGGACTTACGGTCAAATAAGGCAGAAGGGATAGATAACATTCCATCAGAATTTCTAAAATCATTGGGAGAAGTGGCAACAAAACGACTATTCACGTTGGTGTATAGAATATATGAGTCTGGCAATATACCATCTGACTTTCGGAAAAGCATCATCCACACAATTCCGAAGACGGCAAGAGCTGACAAGTGCGAGAATTATCGCACAATCAGCTTAACAGCTCATGCATCGAAGCTGCTTACAAGAATAATATACAGAAGAATAGAAAAGAAAATTGAGAATGCGATAGTTGACGATCAGTTTGGCTTTAGGAAAAGTAAAGGGACGAGAGAGGCAATTCTGATGGAAGCAAGGCTAAAGAAAAATCAAGACACTTTCATAGGATTTGTCGACCTGGAAAAAGCGTTCGACAATATAAAATGGTGCGAGCTGTTCGAGATTCTGAAAAATGTAGGGGTAAGCTATAGGGAGAGACGGGTCATATACAATATGTACAACAACCAACAGGGAATAATAAGAGTGGACGATCGAGAACGAAGTGCTCGTATTAAGAAGGGTGCAAGACAAGGCTGTAGCCTTTCGCCCCTACTCTTCAATCTGTACATCGAGGAAGCAATGATGGAAATAAAAGAAGGGTTCAGGAGTGGAATTAAAATACAAGGTGAAAGGATATCAATGATACGATTTGCTGATGACATTGCTATCCTGAGAGAAAGCGAAGAAGAATTAAATGATCTGCTGAACGGAATGAACAGTCTAATGAGTACACAGTATGGTTTGAGAGTAAATTGGAGAAAGACGAAGGTAATGAGAAGTAGTAGAAATGAGAACAGCGAGAAACTTAACATCAGAATTGATGGTCACGAAGTCAAGAAGTTAAGGAATTCTGCTACCTACGCAGTAAAATAACCAATGACGGACGGAGCAAGGAGGACATCAAAAGCAGACTCGCTATGGCAAAAAAGGCATTTCTGGCCAAGAGAAGTCTACTAATATCAAATACCGGCCTTAATTTGAGGAAGAAATTTCTGGGGATGTACGTCTGGAGTACAGCATTGTATGGTAGTGAAACATGGACTGTGGGAAAACCGGAACAGAAGAGAATCGAAGCATCTGAGATGTGGTGCTATAGACGAATGTTGAAAATGAGGTGGACTGATAAGGTAAGGAATGAGGAGGTTCTATGCAGAATCGGAGAGGAAAGGAATATGTGGAAAACACTGATACGGAGAAGGGACAGGATGATAGGACATCTGCTAAGACATGTGGGAATGACTTCCATGGTACTAGAGGGAGCTGTAGAAGGGCAAAAACTGTAGAGGAAGACAGAGATTGGAATACGTCAAGCAAATAATTGAGGAAGTAGGTTGCAAGTGCTACTCTGAGATAAAGAGGTTAGCACAGGAAAGGAATTCGTGGCGGGCCACATCAAACCAGTCAGTAGACTGATGACAAAAAAAGAAGTGCTTGTCACACAGCACTATGGGGTAAGAACCTCCTAGCTCTCATAGAAGCAGAGAAATAGTCAAATAAAGGTTTTTTCATCTCCTGATATGTAGACTGCCCTGCACAACTGGCATGTTGTGTGGAAGTAGAATCAGCTCAGCTTATTGACCTGCTTTGCAAGACAGCCAACACCTGTGGAGGGGCACAAGTTGAGATAGATAGAGGAGTTGATGGAGAGAGTTGTGGCAGAAGGGGATGGATAGAGAGAGAAAGGGAGGGAGGGGATGCAGAGAGGGGCTGGATGGCATGGATAGGGAGTGAGTGCAGGAAGAGATGGGTAGAGAGAGGGGTCAGAGGAGATGAATAGGGAAATGTGGGGAGAAGGAGGCAGACAGAGAGAGGAGGCAGGAAGAGATGAATAGTGAGAGATTGGAAGGAGGAGATGGACAGAGAGAGGGAGGCAGGAGGACATGGAAAGGGTGAGGGGACCAGAGGAGATGGACAGAGAATGGGGGAGAAGGAGATGGACAAAGAGACAAGGGGAAGGAAGAGGGTATGGACAGAAAGAGGGAGAAGAGGAGGTGAGGCAGAGATGAGCAGAGAGGTGGGACAAGGTAATGAGGAAGGATGGGGAAGTAGGGAATGGACAGAGAGGAAGGGGGAAGATGACATGGACAGAGAGAGTGAGAAAGAGGAGATGGACAGAGAGGGGAAGGATGATATGTGTCCCGTATATGCACCGAACTAATACACAAGTGAAGTCATGGGGAGGAGGCTAGTAATAATCATTATACAAAATCTGAACAGTTTCTGGGTCTCTCATGACAATATGTGATCCATTATTATAACAATTATACTTGTTTCTCTTTAATTACTTCTCATTCCAAAAACATAATTCATTATGCTTTGTTAGTCAGCTCCCATGTGTTCATTTACTCTTTGTCTAGAGTGATAACCGATGGGAGTACATTTAGTTGAATCCATACTTCCTTCAGTGGAATTGTGTACAAGCTCCCATCAGCATATTATACAGTTACTTCTTAGCACGGATATTACATCAAGAATAAGGTAGTTCTAAGCTGCAGAGAGCTTTGAGACTCATCCTGATTCCGAATATGTTGAGAGTGACTAATGTAATTAACGCATTTTATGAAGATGACATTATACAATGTGGAGTCTGTATCTCCATTGCACACATGCTCCCTGCAAGATAGGATGCTACACACTTTCATATCGTGTTAGTAAACTTTGAATACAGTGGACGAAATACTTCATTGCTTAAATTATGCTCAAAATGTTCACCACTGTACTACAAATGTCTTTCATACCTCCGAATATTTCATTCTTTGACATCACTTTCGCAGTTATTTCTTAAAGGCAGTGCTATTCTTGTGTTTGCCTGATTTGGATGGATTTTCCCAGCTATGATATGATTGTATAACAATGTGCTGCATTCCTACAAGATGTTTATTTTGTGCCATTCATATCACGTTAAGCAAATGTGTTGCATTATGTATATGTCATACGGCACAGTACACAGCAAAGTGATGTTAATGGTCTAAGAACACTGTAATCGATAATGGTCTGAAATGATATGTCATAGTGTACAGTACACACCAAAATACATCAATAGTCTAAAATCATCATACTCGATAATGGCTTGGAAGCCGAAATCTAGAATGTACCCAGGAAACATACAGAAATATACAGTCAAACGGCGGTGTATTCCTCCATCTAGAGGTGATGTGGTCTTTTGGGGCTGCTTCCTGTGTCTTTTGATCCACTGTAGGCTGTCCGCAGTGGGATTTGCCAAAGCCATCAAGAGGTGGTGATGTCTTTGGCGGCTGTTTTCTCTGTCTTATAATATGCGGTGTGCTGCTCCTAGTGGGCTTTACAAAAGCCACATAGAGATGGTGTTGCCCTTCACAGCTGCTTCGCGCATCTACCACGACCGTCCAAGTATTACTCGGCAAAGAAAATTGTAGATCTGGCCAACACTGTTGTGTAGACACGAAATAAATAGGGAGGAAAGGCAGTAATAACGTACGCAACCCGTGTTCTCACAAGTGGAGCGTGGCCACGCCATTGCCCTACATAGTACAATTAAACACTGACTGGTTCCTGTGTTTGGCAATACACCTCATATACTATGACTGTGAACAATATTTATACAGAATGTAATACGAAATAATACACGCTTCCTGTGAATAATGTGAATAAATCACTGCTCACTTTAACACTGACGCTTCATTTTTCGTAAAATCTAAGGACATTTTTCGTAAAATCTAAGCATATTTTTAAAACCGATTCCTACAGACAGGACTATGCGTCCCAGAGTTTCCTTGCCATCTTAAAGTCTAAATCTATACGACAAAAACTACGTACTTTTACGAGCTGCGACGTGGTCTTGTATTGCACAGTGACCCGAATACAGAATAAATTTCCTTTGCTTCACGTCAATGGTTACAAATTTTTTGTCATCAGAGTACCGGCTGCACAACCCATACTCCTTGTTAAACTCGACGTCCACACTCCAACAGGATCTTGGGGTTATTCTGTACTAAACGCTACTGCATCCAGTTCTAGAGTACGTAGCTGTTGTCTGGGAGCATGCGGCCTATGCTCATATCTATCATTTACAGAAGGAGGTAAAATAGTCCCCAATTCGGATCTCCGGGCGGGGACTACTCAGGAGGACGTTGTAATCAGGAGAAAGAAAACTGGCGTTCTACAGGTCGGAGCGTGGAATGTCAGATCCCTTCATCGGGCTGGTAGAATAGAAAATTTAAAAAGGGAAATGGATAGGTTAAAGTTAGATATAGTGGGAATTAGTGAAGTTTGGTGGTGAAACGTCCCCTTAGAATAATTTATACAAGACTGTGCTTAACCTGACACACAATATTTTTAGCGCAACGCAATCTGACTATCAAAAATCCCTGCAAAAGAATGGCCCTGAGTAACATTAAACTATACCTTTCACAAATCACTTACCTCACAAATACAATACAGCGAGCGCCACTATTGCCAGCTAAATAAAAGATTCAAACTACTGAAGGCACTAACTACTGATAGGGATAGTTAGCAAATGAAAGATATTATTAGAGAACAAACAATGTATTTACCTTAATAGTCATAATATATATAGCAGTTCATGACATCAATTTTTACAAATTTCAAACTCCGCCATCTCTCTCCTCACATCCACCACTGCTGGCGGCTCACCTCCAACTGCGCAACGCTAGTAGATAAGTTACCAAATCGTAAAAAAATTATTTATGCAATTCCTGTGAAGGGAAATGTCTTTTTGTGCTCCCTCCTTTTTTTTTGAATAGATCATAAAATTATTTACTGGATCTGTAGGCAGAAAATATTTATGTTAGTACATATATTAAATTTTATTTTAACCAATGCTGCAGTACAGCTAGAAACTTGATATTAAACAAAATGTGTAAATAAATACATAAAGCAAGCCATATGGCATTTTTCTCAACTAGCAAGACAATAGCTGTGAAATGTTTCTCATCGTTTCATTAGGCATTTCAGTAAATATCATAAATTACGAGCTCCACAGTATGCTTTCAACAAGGAGATGTCATTAGCGGGGGTATAGGCCTCCTTTTTTGAGCCGCCAGCAGTGGTGGATGTGAGGAGAGAGATGGCGGAGTTTGAAATTTGTAAAAATTGATGTCATGAACTGCTATATATATTATGACTATTAAGGTAAATACATTGTTTGTTCTCTAATAATATCTTTCATTTGCTAACTATCCCTATCAGTAGTTAGTGCCTTCAGTAGTTTGAATCTTTTATTTAGCTGGCAATAGTGGCGCTCGCTGTATTGCAGTAGTTCCAGTAACGAAGATTTTTGTGAGGTAAGTGATTTGTGAAAGGTATAGTTTAATGTTACTCAGGGCCATTCTTTTGCAGGGATTTTTGATAGTCAGATTGCGTCACGCTAAAAATATTGTGTGTCAGGTTAAGCACAGTCTTGTATAAATTATTCTAAGGGGACGTTTCATATGGCGACCCTGCCAGGATACGAACCTGGAATCTTCTGATAGATATAGTGGGAATTAGTGAAGTTTGGTGGGAGGAGGAAAAAGACATCTGGTCAGGTGAATACAGGGCTATAAATACAAAATCAGATAGGGGTCATGCAGGGGTAGGTTTAATAATGAATTTAAAAAAATAGGAATCCGGGTAAGCTACTACAAACAGCATAGTGAACGCATTATTGTGGCCAGGATAGATATGAAGCCCACGCCTACCACAGTAGTACAAGTTTACATGCCAAATAGCTCCGCAGATGACGAAGAGATTGATGAAATGTATGATGAGATAAAATAAATTATTCAGATAGTGAAGGGAGACGAAAATTTAATAGTCATGGGTGACCGGAATTCGATAGTAGGAAAAGGAAGAGAAGGAAACGTAGTTGTTAGTTGTAGAATTTTGTAACACGTATTATGTTTGAGTATAATGACTTTTCTGGAGACTAGAAATCTACTCTGTAGGAATCAGCATGGGTTTCGAAAAAGACGGTCGTGTGAAACCCAGCTCGCGCTATTCGTCCACGAGACTCAGAGGGCCATAGACACGGGTTCACAGGTAGATGCCCTGTTTCTTGACTTCCGCAAGGCGTTCGATACAGTTCCCCACAGTCGTTTAATGAACAAAGTAAGAGCATATGGACTATCAGACCAATTGTGTCATTGGATTGAAGAGTTCCTAGATAACAGAACGCAGCATGCCATCCTCAATGGAGAGAAGTCTTCCGAAGTAAGAGTGATTTCAGGTGTGCCGCAGGGGAGTGTCATAGGACCGTTGCTATTCACAATATATATAAATGACCTTGTGGATGACATCGGAAGTTCACTGAGGCTTTTTGCAGATGATGCTGTGGTGTATCGAGAGGTTGTAACAATGGAAAATTGTACTGAAATGCAGGAGGATCTGCAGCGAATTGACGCATGGTGCAGGGAATGGCAATTGAATCTCAATGTAGACAAGTGTAATGTGCTGCGAATACATGGAAAGATAGATCCCTTATCATTTAGCTACAAAATAGCAAGTCAGCAACTGGAAACAGTTAATTCCATAAATTATCTGGGAGTACACATTAAGAGTGATTTACAATGGATGATCATATAATGTTGATCGTCGGTAAAGCAGATGCCAGACTGAGATTCATTGGAAGAATCCTAAGGAAATGCAATCCGAAAACAAAGGAAGTAGGTTACAGTACGCTTGTTCGCCCACTGCTTGAATACTGCTCAGCAGTGTGGGATCCGTACCAGATAGGGTTGATAGAAGAGATAGAGAAGATCCTACGGCGAGCAGCGCGCTTCGTTACAGGATCATTTAGTAATCGCGAAAGCGTTACGGAGATGATAGATAAACTCCAGTGGAAGACTCTGCAGGAGAGATGCTCAGTAGCTCGGTACGGGCTTTCGTTAAAGTTTCGAGAACATACCTTCACCGAAGAGTCAAGCAGTATATTGCTCCCTCCTATGTATATCTGGCGAAGAGAGCATGAGGATAAAATCAGAGAAATTAGAGCCCACACAGAGGCATACCGACAATCCTTCTTTCCACGAACAATACGAGACTGGAATAGAAGGGAGAACCGATAGAGGTACTCAAGGTACCCTCCGCCACACACCGTCAGGTGGCTTGCGGAGTATGGATGTAGATGTAGATGTAGATGTAGGTGAATATGGAATGGGTGTAAGGAATGCAAGAGGAAGCCGTCTGGTAGAATTTTGTACAGGGCATAACTTAATCATAGCTAAGACTTGGTTCAAGAATCATGAAAGAAAGTTGTATACATGGAAGAAACCTGGAGATATTGGAAGGTTTCAGATAGATTATATGATGGTAAGACAGAGATTTAGGAACCAGGTTTTAAATTGTAAGACATTTCCAGGGGCAGATGTGGGCTCTGACCACAACCTATTGGTTATGAACTGTAGATTAAAACTGAAGAAACTGCAAAAAGGTAGGAATTTAAGGAGATGGGACCTGGATAAACTGAAAGAACCAGAAGTTGTAGAGAGTTTCAGAGAGAGCATTAGGGGAGGATTGACAAGAATTGGGGAAAGAAATACAGTAGAAGATGAATGGGTAGCTTTGAGAGATGAAATAGTGAAGGTAGCAGAGGATCAAGTAGGTAAAAAGTCGAGGACTAGTAGAAATCCTTGGGTAACAGAAGAGATATTGAATTTAATTGAGTAAAGAAGAAAATAAAAAAGTAACACAAACGTCTCAAAAATGAGATCGACAGGAAGTGCAAAATGGCTAAGAAGGGATGGCTAGAGGACAAATATAAGGATGTAGAGGCGTAAATCACTAGGTGTAAGATAGATACTACCTACATGAAAATTAAAGAGACCTTTGGAGACAAGAGAACCACTTGCATGAATATCAAGAGCTCAGATGGAAACCCAGTTCTAAGCATAGAAGGGAAAGCAGAAAGGTGGAAGAAGTATATAGAGAGGGTCTATACAAGAGCAATGTTCTTGAGGACAATATTATGGAAATGGAAGAGGATGTAGATGAAGATGAAATGAGAGATATGATACTGCGTGAAGAGTTTGACAGAGCACTGAAAGACCTAAGACGAAACAAGGCCCCGGGAGTAGACAACATTCCGTTAGAACTACTGATAGCCTTGGGAGAGCCAGCCCTGACAAAACTATACCATCTGGTAAGCAAGATGTGAGAGACAGGTGAAATAACCTCAGACTTTAGGAAGAATATAATAATTCCAATCCCAAAGAAAGCAGGTGTTGACAGATGTGAAAATTACAGAACTGTCAGTTTTATAAGCCACGGATGCAAAATACTAGCACGAATTCTTTACCGACGAATGGAAAAACTGGTAGGCGCCGACCTCGGGGAAGATCAGTTTGGGTTCTGTAGAAATGTTGGAACACGTAAGGCAATACTGACCCTACGACTTATCTTAGAAAATAGATTAAGGACAGGCAAACCTACGTTTCTAGCATTTGTAGACTTAGAGAAAGCTTTTGACAATGTTGACTGGAATACTCTCTTTCAAATTATAAAGGTGGCAGGTGTCAAATACAGGAAGCGAAAGGCTATTTACAATTTGTACAGAAACCAGATGGCAGTTACACGAGTCGAGGGGCATCTAAGGGAAGCAGTGGTTTTGGGGTGAGACAGGGTTGTAGCCTCTCCCCGATGTTATTCAATCTGTATATTGAGCAAGCAGTAAAGGAAACAAAAGAAAAATTCGGGGTAGGTATTAAAATCCATGGAGAAGAAATAAAAATTTTGAGGTTCGCCGATGACATTGCAATTCTGTCAGAGACAGCAAAGGACCTGGAAGAGTAGCTGAACGCAGGATATAAGATGAACATCAACAAAAGCAAAACGTGGATAATGGAATGTAGTGGAATTAAATCGGGTGATGCTGAGAGAATTAGATTAGGAAATGAGACGCTTAAATTAGTAAATGAGTTTTGCTGTTTGGGGAGCAAAATAACTGATGACGGTCGAAGTAAAGAGGATATAAAATGTAGACTGGTAATGGCAAGGAAAGCGTTTCTGAAAAAGAGAAATTTGTTAACATCGAGTATAGATTGAAGTGTCAGGAAGTCGTTTCTGAAAGTATTTGTATGGAATGTAGCCATGTATGGAAGTGAAACGTGGACGATAAATAATTTAGACAAGAAAAAATAGAAGCTTTCGAAATGTGATGCTACAGAAGAATGCTGAAGATTAGATGAGTAGATCACATAACTGATGAGGAGGTATTGAATAGAATTGGGGAAAAGATAAATTTGTGGCATACATTGACTAGACGTAGGGATCACTTGGTATTACATATTCTGAGGCATCAAGGGATTACCAATTTAGTATTGGATGGCAGCGTGGAGGGTAAAAATCGTAGAGGGAGACCGAGAGATGAATACACTAAACAGATTCAGAACCATGTAGGTTGCAGCAGATACTGGGAGATGAAGAAGCTTGCACAGCATAGAGTAGCATTGAGAGCTGCATCAAACCTGTCTCAGACTGAAGACCACAGCAACAACAACAGGGGGCGTAAAATGGAGCTATCACGCTCATCTTGCACCTACCTCGGCATTCCACGATGGAGGAATTCCCTCAGTTAGTCGGAATACCTTACCTCTAGAAGACGTTTAGGTGATCGCCCGGTGAGTACTGGAAGAAATATAGGACGTCACAGAACCGACACACCCCAGCGAGGGCAAATGGGGGCAGCGCCATAACGACACCAGGTGGCCACACTTATTAACAGAATATACATCTTTTAAAAATATTAACGTAGAATTTTTTCTCGTGTTTCAAATCGACCCCAAAAAGGTCCGTCGAAGAGGAAAGAAGAACTGAAATGAACATCAATCCTCTAAGGCAAGAGCCTGTAGAGCTGAACCTTCAGCAAAAATCCAGAGAAGAAGAGATCCTGTGGAGAAGTGCAGTTAGCATGGACTGTACGAGGCATCAAAAGAGTTGAGGTAGTCTCCTCATCCACGACCACTGATCCATTCCCACAAATTAGGGATGCTCGTCATAGGTGAGTCTAAAGCGCGCACGTTGGGGACAGTAGAGTACCAAAACTGAGGTCAGTTGACCTGCCTGGCTCATAAGCTCTCTCATGGGCAACGGAATGTTCTCAGGCCATTCTGACGCAATTAGGAGCGATGTCCTGATGCGCGAGCCCAGCGATCGCTCCCACGTCGTAAACATGTTTTCGCTGGACACGCTGGAACTTGTCGAGTTTGACGTCACAGCGGCTCCTTGTCCGCTCACCACGTGTATTCGTCGCCTCCACACGTTTCTCGCCGAAATTGTCTCCCTCGGAACTGAATCGCACAACGGTCGGCCGTTTCCCTGCAACCACTTTCGGCGCCACGTTCAATCCTGTCGACGCCGAACGCTCACCGTCCAGCACGTGTCCATGTGCGAGCGAGAACGCATTGCTACACTTTTGGCAGCAAAGTTTGCTCGACAGTGGAATCCGCCATGACTATATAACAGCACGTTTGGTCCGCACCAGAAAGCCCGCTAATTGACTCACTCTCGCGCGCGCGTGATAACTGTACAATCGCTGCGCCGCCGCCCCGCTTACGTCACACACCCTCCATACACGCGACGGACATAGCCTTCTGTAAATACCTGGAAAATTACTCTTTATTTCAGACATTACGGTCGTGCAGGTGTGTTCCAACTGACTTCTCCATGCTCACACAGCGAAACTCCAGAGCGCAGCTGATGTACGCGCGGCCGGCTGAGCCCACTCCATCGGCAGCTCCCTGGCTGTCTGACGACAAGCACACCCCTACGGCCAGCTAGGCGGCGAGCGGCGCCTCAGGGCCCCGCCACAAACGGTCAGCCGCGCCCGCGAGCGCTTAACGCTGGACACGATGGAACCTGTCGACCCCGTGCCAGACAAAGGATACGTTTGGCGCCAGAGTTTCACCAACAGTGGAATTCACCATGACTGTATAACAGCGAGTTTGCTCGTCGCGAGAACGCTCGCTAATTCACTCTCACCGCCCCGCTATATTAAATAATTCAATTTACAATTTCATATACGTATGCAAACGTGTTCAACTCCATAATTTCAACTACTTTTTGAGGACCAGACCGCCACCTCCTTGTGTGGTGGCGGGTGGAATAATTGTTAATATTCCTATTATTTATTTAGTGCTGTTGTTTGCCGTTCTCAACACTGGCTCTCTAACTACAATATTGGCAACCAGAAAATGATTAGCAAAACGTGAAGCCTGTAATTAGAATTCCTAGTGCCCACTTCATCTGAGAAACACATTTATAGCTACAGCTTATTGCTCTGAGGAATTAGGAGATTGTCTGGGATTCATAATCAAAAACAATTCTCTCTAAAATATTCACTATATTCTGAAAGTCACAGACCAAAAAGGATCCTCACAATCCAAATACCAGAGCAGTTCAGAGTCTAATGCGCTGATGCAACTATAACTGTTCAAATTAAATGTGATTGCTCGCCATAATTTGATGATAATGTTCATCAAACGCCACGCTAATAATGGTAGAATGTCTGTCCTGTGGCGGCACGTGAAAATACGACATACGCAAACTAAAGATAGATCATTAACGTCATCCCAAAATTAACACTTCACTCGAAAACGATTTCATGGTTACGCGTATCCCGAGTAACTTATTACTGCATCCGAGGCTGTTTACATCAACGATACCGACGCGACGCGACTCCCGGCACAGGTGGTGCGCTAATCAGCATCTGGAGAGAACTGGGGCCTTCCTTCTCTCGCGCAGCGTTTTTACATATAAAGCCACGGTGCGGGCGGCTAAGGGATCGCCTGATCAAATCTGCTCTCCCGAATAGCCGCTGGGCTAGTAATGCGCCACTTTAAGTTATCGAATAAATCATAGCTTCTTTTGCTGATGGCCGATGAAGCTCACAATTTAAATGTGCAATCAGCACACAGGTAAGTAATCATAATAAAAGTCTCACGTGGCTAAGTCAAATATTTTGGGCGAGATAATTAATTTGATTACACTGCACACAGTAGACGAGCTCTGAACTTGCCCTTTGGAGATACGCTATCGCTATAGTTTTATAGTTATTCAGTTGAAACGTCTCACATCTTTGTGATTATAGCGGATCTCCTTTCTACTTAAATTTAAACATCCTAGCTTTATTTATTCGCCTACTTAATCTATCTTGCTTCCTTAATTTTTAAGATAAAAACCAGAAAATCACGAATTTCAACTAAAATTTTAATTTGAGAGATCCAGAATACTGTCTGTACTAAATTATTATGCAAAAGGAATATAAATATAAATTTTTAAGTTTCTAGCTCTTTTCTGTTGCGCCAATGATTTTTACAGAAAAACGTCCAAATTTCGAAAATGGTTAAAGTTATTGAACTGATATTCAACTCATATTGATTTTGTATTACTCCTGATATGCTAGAAACGTTTCAGGTTATTTACTTGATTTTTAAAGTATTGCGCAACATTTATGACGTCAGAGCTAGTTGCAGCGGACTGGCTGGCACACAATGGAAAGACTGATGTGAATTTTATAAGGCGTGAGTAGGCTGCTTCCCTACATCCTCCTCCTCCTAGGAACCAGCGCCAAGTTTCAAATCTGCCAGTAAACAAAGCTCCCCTGCGCTTCCGCCACCAACCTAAGAAAATTGTTTCAAACTAAGCCACCAGCACTCAACCTCTCCCTACACGTTTCTGGTAAAACGGACTCACCCTGCAGTAAGTTCATGGATGGAGGAACGAATTTACTTTATTTAGGGTTGGAGTATATCTATCACACTGACATGTCCCACATCATAAAGACCTGCAAAACACTCCTATATAACTCATTTATAATGTTCTACACACACGCTTGCTATATGTACACAGTTAAAAATAACTCATAGCACAGCCTACAGACATGCGAACCGCTCGTAAATAATGCAAAACATTTACCTCCAAATAGCCAAACAACTGCTAATTTTCGAAAATAATTTCAGTTCATAGGCTGATGGAATGAGGAACGAGTGCACTTTATTAATTTGCAACATATCTTTTTGAAACTTTTACTTCTCATAGGTTTCGATATGTAAGGCTGACATAAAGCAGTTTCTGAACTCCAGTAGTGCACTACACTTGGCAACACAACCACACCCATCAAGATATTCATTCCAATCCATTTTTTGTCTACTCACTCACATTCTGACCAGATTGCCGTTATTGCGCAAAAACTGCTCAGTCTGCGCTGTGCTGCTGTGATCTATTTATTTGGAGCCCTTTTATTTAGTCGTGGAGTATATTTGTCACAAAACACCCGCACTGATCCGCCTGTGGTCATCTGACACAGGCCACAAACACGTAAACAACTCCTAAGTTCACCACACAATACCAAACAGCTCTTAAATAATGGAGTACACAATATCAGCAGATGAGCTCTGTACTCTTAAACTCTCCAAATAAAGCACCGCACAGTGCACAGACATGCTCGTAAAATAGTGCAACAGACGCGCCCAAACACCACCAGCTGCCAAACCGACCAAAAGTCTCTGCTCGGCCTCCCCCAAACATGACCTCAACACACTCGCATTCGCACCTATCACCGGAGGAACTGATATCGCCTATGCACCTTTGATTACGCTCCAAGGCAGGCCTCGCGCGCGTGCGGTCGGTGGGGAAGGGGATTCCAGAGTCTCCAGCCAAGTTCAGCTTCCGAGCGCTCGTGACAGCCGACACGTGTGAAAGCTGCATTGTTCTTCTCATGTATACCGCCGGCGTCTCAGGTCTGGACCTGCCTTCACGTCTATTCTCAGAATAGCTCATAGCTCGTTGACACACTCGATTAACGCGGCCGGGAAAACATTTACTACTCACATGCAACCGAGATGGTGACGGAAAACCAATCACTCTGATCTGCGCTGCAGGTGCGTGTAATCATTGAGAACATTCTATTTATTTTTTAACAACTTATTTAACCATACAGTGTATCTATCACACTATCACAAAACACCAATCCCAGATGTGCCCTTTGTCATGTTGCACAGCCCACAGACACGCATCCAATCATAATTTCAGTACACACTATAGCAAACTGCTACTAAATAATACATCACACAGATATGTAGATACGCTCAGTACTCGTAAACTATCCTAATAACGCATAGCAGAGCCTGCAGATCCGCTCGCAAAATAACTCAGCAAACGTGCGCAGGTGCCCCCACTCTGCACCCTGCCCACAGGATCGTGAAGTCACACATCCGTCTGATTTCAGACCTCGCACAGCCCCTCCTCGGCTTCCGCAAGCGTGAGTTGGCGCGGTCAACACGCTCGTCAGCGGTCAAAGCACACACATACGTCTGTCCAGGACCGCGATCCCGAGCCGCGACCACCCAACGCGAGTGAAAGTCAACTTTATATCAACTGTAAGTAGGCTGTTTATGTTTTCTTATTGGCAACGTTACGTAGCGCTCTGTATGAAAATCACTGGCTGTGCTGTGTGCAGTCTGTGGCTAGTTTGCATTGTTGTCTGCCATTGTAGTGTTGGGCAGCGGCAGCTGGATGTTAACAGCGCGTAGCGCTGTGCAGTTGGAGGTGAGCCGCCAGCAGTGGTGGATGTAGGGAGGTGAGATGGCGGAGTTTTGAAAGCGGATGATCTGGACGTGTGTCCATCAGAAACAGTACATTTGTAATAACGGATGTCATGAACTGCTACATATATTATGACTTTCCAACACTATTAAGGACTGCAGTGGGTCTGCACCTCTGGTGGCCCACCAATACCGTAATCTCTACCAGGAGTACAGTTGGTCTGCTCTGTGATGACCTACCTACCAATATTCTTCAAAACTTCGACAGACTATGCGGTGGGTTTGCTCTGATGTGGCCCATTACCTGTCTGCATGTCAAGAGTCAGCACTGTCTTTTCGTTGGAAGGACAACACTACTTCTTTAGGACTGCATGGAAATCCACTACTTCCGTGTGCATTTTCTTTTACTGCTCAGACTTTGAGAAAAACACTGCAATTTTACTGTGATGTCTTTATGGACTGTGAAAAAATTTTACCTTTGACCAACACTGTATCAATAAGTGTATGCATTTGATATCTTTGTTATTGTAATTATGAAAAATTTTATCAAATCATTATTGGCCACTGCCCAAAACAATTTGTAAAATTTTTTGTGGGGAGCATGGGGGCTATGTAAGTAGGCTGTTTATGTTTTCTTATTGGCAACGTTACGTAGCGCTCTGTATGAAAATCACTGGCTGTGCTGTGTGCAGTCTGTGGCTAGTTTGCATTGTTGTCTGCCATTGTAGTGTTGCGCAGTGGCAGCTGGATGTGAACAGCGCATAGCGTTGGGCAGTTGGAGGTGAGCCGCCAGCAGTGGTGGATGTGGGGAGAGAGATGGCGGATTTTTGAGTACAGAATGGATGTATGAACTGCTATATATATTATGACTATTAAGGTAAATACATTGTTTGTTCTCTATTAAAATCTTTCATTTGCTAACTATGCCTATCAGTAGTTAGTGCCTTCAGTAGTTTGAATCTTTTATTTAGCTGGCAGTAGTGGCGCTCGCCGTATTGCAGTAGTTCGAGTAACGAAGATTTTTGTGAGGTAAGTGATTTGTGAAAGGTATAGATTAATGTTAGTCAGGGCCATTCTTTTGTAGGGATTTTTGAAAGTCAGATTGCGTTGCGCTAAAAATATTGTGTGTCAGTTTAAGCACAGTCTTGTATAAATTATTCAAAGGGGACGTTTCACAACGTAGCATAATTCCAAAGCGCAGCCTCCATACGCTAGACACATCATAGCAGCACGTGTCTTTACCTCCTATGACACTGTAGCACACTGCACATTGCTCCTCACATGACACTACACGGCCCTTTAACTAATCCCTGCTCTCGCCTAGTCGCGTGACCAGCCATCTAAAAACCTTCTCAATATTATTCTTACTTCACAACATTTTTTTAAAAAAAATAAGATGTAATTTACACCTCCCACCACACCTAACCTCACACCCAACCCACCATCAACATACTCAAACGTCCTCAACCCTATCTTGACACTCATATATCACCCAACAAAGCATGCCTATCAATCAATTTACCATTCTCATCCCCTCTTTTCGAATTACAAACGTAGCCTCTATCTAAACACCAATCAACTCATCTTT
The DNA here is from genome assembly GCF_023864275.1 of Schistocerca cancellata. NCBI lineage: Eukaryota > Metazoa > Arthropoda > Insecta > Orthoptera > Acrididae > Schistocerca > Schistocerca cancellata. Next base: position 20,892,137 of record NC_064628.1, on the reverse strand, counting down.
CTCGCACTTTCAACAGTAAAATTAATTTTACACACACCCAGAAATACCAAACGCAATTAAAGAGTCAAACTTTTATGCAGATCATCAAGCACATACGACAATATTCAAAGCCCGGTCCATATTTACCACCTCCACCTTCAATTAAATATTATTACCATTGCCCCAACATTCTGCCAGCGCTCGATTTGTACCTATTTTTCCGCTCTTAACTGTTGTCACTAGCGGTCGAATACCACTATCTATAGATTGCATAAATTTCCACATAAAAAAAAATCTCGCCCCGCCGTTTAGAGACTCCTATATCCAAGCACATAGCGTCATTCAACTATCACTTGCTCTTATCTAATAACTCATCCATCAGGTCTGGGGGCAAGGTTATCCCTTTCTTTCCTTCTTTTCTTTCTTTCAGCAGCAGACAGCTATTTATTTTACAGTGGTAGCTAAACTGAGCCATCAACTTAACATCACCATTCGCTAAACATATCTTCAAATACGTAAACACACTTACTCAATTACACAGCGGTCCCGCTGAGGACATGACCTTCAATATTACACTTCTTAATCCAATAACCACCGAAACAAGTACTAAATGCTCAAACTAATCCCATAGCGCCTTACAAAGCGCGTGTCCGAGCGCCGCCGCCGGCATGTCAAAGCCACATAGCTGTCCATCTAAACAGCCGTCCACGCAGCCCCAGGACCAGAATGCTGAAGTGGGCTCTCCCTATACCTGCTCTCCAGCTATTGTCTAACGACATACAGTGCACAAATGGATTCCTGAACAGCGCAGATCTCTATCTCCCCCTTGCATCTCCAACAGGACACGTAAACAGTGTCTCTCCCAGCCAGCGAACCTGACGTCATTCACATATCACTCACAATTTCCACTCACATATATAAAACCATATTCAATCCTGCCAAAACTCACTTAATAATAAAAAAGCATTCTCCCTTTCCAAGCATAGATGAGTATGCATTAACTCCACTCATCTTATCTCTGCATTTTAAGTTGGAGAAAGACATATCTATTACCTTCTGCAACCGGTCTATAAACAGAACGATCTCAGTTACTACAACAGGACCTCGTTTTGACCACTCGCCGGAATGCGCGCAATGTTGTACACCTCAAACTACGTACACGTACAACAGATCCTCAACACCGTATCATCTTTATCCTCTACCATCAAACAGTGAAAAAATCACGAATGCACCAATGCAATCCACCTCCAGCACGGACAAACGGAATTCACAATACTCCCCCCGAATAACTCAAAGTGCAACCATCCAAGAATTCCTAACAGCTCACCAAATCCAACACCTCAAACTACAAATGTCTATATGAACAAGATCATATTAAATATACACAGACGCTGCAGAGACCCCTTTAAAGTTTGATCATCCATACTCTAAGCGAATGAGAAGCTGCCTATGGCCCTTGTTCCAACAGTGTTTTCTAACACGCTTTTGCACACTGCCGAGCATTTCGTCTTTCTGCCGCGACTTCAAAGTCATTATCTGATTCTAAACAGACATTAACACGGACTGATGCACGGTCTCTCACAGGAAACTATACCTTCCACCTTGTAAATCATATTCTTACAGTCGATAGCATAACATTGAATGATTTTAAAGAAAGAACACCCACAACACAAGGAAAATAGAAGAACCTGCTGGCGTTGTAGCCACTTCCCTCGAAAGTGATTGACCACCTTTACATTTAAACCCATATGTCGCAGTGACCGAATAGTTTATAACTCTGCATTCAACTTCTAGTGACTGGTCATTTTTGCACCCAAGTACAGGATCACCGTTTTCGGTGCTAGCAACCCTGGAAGTCGCTGTCCATCAACCAAAATTTCTCCCCCAACTCAAGCAAGCATTGTCAGTCAATCATATGTCGTACCCAATGCACAGATGCGATGGATAAGATACCACCGATCTACTGTAATATTATCCATCACAGCTGATATCGCGAAAAATTTTACAGTAATTCCAACACTGGCCAATCATGTGACAGGTTGTTTTTCTTAATTTCAGTATCATAGCTAAACCATACATCCTCTACTTTGCAAGTATCATTGCGACCATTCATAGATGACTGCTCAGCACGTCCATTCACACTTAATTCTCGAACACATAAAGACGATCGAATTATACCAGACAACGCTATGCATATTTCTAAGACCTCGCGCATAGTACTCGATCAATCTCTCTGCGTATGGCGGTCACATAGCTATCTAGTCCTCTTATGTTAAAAGACCATCCTCACCTCGGCATTGATTGACCTACCTACCCCGCAACATCGCTAACCAATTATACCTGAACCGAGCAGACGAATACAGCTACATTCCACCTCTCTTGACTGAATAGAGCTTTCCTAGTCCTAACCCATTTCTCGAAATGTAACCAAGTCTTGGAGAATAGCATACAGTTAAGAAGAACAGGAACGTAGCGATATTTATACACAATGTAGTTCGATAGAGTTATAAGCAAATCATCCAACCTATCATGTGTAAAGTATTGTTCTAGAGTCCATGATCGGTGCATCGAAGGTTCCGGTAGGAGAGAGAGATAGAGAGAGAAAGAGAGAGAGAGAGAGAGAGAGAACATAAACACACATACAATCCTAATGCGACTGTGTTGAGGCCATGTTTGGAGGAGGCCGAGCAGAGACGTTTGGTCGATTTGGCAGCTGGTGGTGTTTGGGCGCGTCTGTTGCACTATTTTGCGAGCATGTCTGTGCACTGTGCGGTGCTTTATTTGGAGAGTTTAAGAGTACAGAGCTCATCTGCTGATATTGTGTACTGCACTATTTAAGAGCTGTTTGGTATTGTGTGGTGAACTTAGGAGTTGTTTACGTGTTTGTGGCCTGCGTCAGATGACCACAGTGGGATCGGTGCGGGTGTTTTGTGACAAATATACTCCACGACTAAATAAAAGGGCTCCAAATAAATAGAGTGCAGCCCTCCCTTACTTCCCCAAGCAGCACAGCGCAGTCTGAGCTGTTTTTGCGCAATAACAGCAATCTGGTCAGAATGTGAGTGAGCAGACAAATAACTGGACGCATTTATCTGTAGAGGAGTTACAGGTCTGGATTGGAATGAATATCTTGATGGGTGTGGTTGTGTTGCCAAGTGTAGTGCACTACTGGAGTTCAGAAACTGCCTTATGTCAGCCTTACATATCGAAACCTATGAGAAGTAAAAGTTTCAAAAAGATATGTTGCAAATTAATAAAGTACACTCGTTCCTCATTCCATCAGCCTATGAACTGAAATTATTTTCGAAAATTAGCAGTTGTTTGGCTATTTGGAGGTAAATGATTTGCATTATTTACGAGCGGTTCGCATGTCTGTAGGCTGTGCTATGACTTATTTTTAACTGTTTACAATTAGCAATCGTGTGTGTAGAACATTATAAATGAGTTATGTAGGAGTGTTTTGCAGGTCTTTGTGATGTGGGGACATGTCGGTGTGATAGATATACTCCAATCCTAAATAAAGTAAATTCGTTCTTCCATCCATGGACTTAATGCAGGGTGAGTCCGTTTTACCAGAAGCGTGTAGGGAGAGGTTGAGTGCTGGTGGCTTAGTTTGAAACAATTTTCTTAGGTTGGTGGCGGAAGCGCAAGTGAGCTTTGTTTACTGGCAGATTTGAAACTTGGCGCTGGTTCCTAGGAGGAGGAGGATGTAGGGAAGCAGCCTACTCACGCCTTATAAAATTCTCATCAGTCTTTCCATTGTGTGCCAGCCTAGTCCGCTGTAACTAGCTCTGATGTCATAAATGTTGCACAATACTTTAAAAATCAAGTGAATAACCTGAAAAGTTTCTAGCATATCAGGAGTAATACAAAACCAATAGGTGTTGAATATCACTTCAATAACTTTAACCATTTTCGAAATTTGGACGTTTTTCTGTAAAAATCACTGGCGCAACAGAAAAGAGCTAGAAACTTAAAAATTTACATTTAGATTCCTTTTGCATAATAATTTAGTACAGTCAGTATTCTGGATCTCACAAATTAAAATTTTAGTTGAAATTCATGATTTTCTGGTTTTTATCTTAAAAATTAAGATAGCAAGATAGATTAAGTAGGCGAATAAATAAAGCTATAATGTTTAAATTTAATTAAAAAGGAGATCCGCTATAATCATAAAGATGTGAGAAGTTTCAACTGAATAACTATAAAACTATAGCGATAGCGTATCTCCAAAGGGCAAGTTCAGAGCTCGTCTACTGCGTGTAGTGTAATCAAATTAATTATCTCGCCCAAAATATTTGACTTAGCCACGTCAGACTTTTATTATGATTACTTACCTGTGTGCTGATTGCACATTTAAATTGAGAGCTTCATCGGCCATCAGCAAAGGAAGCAATGATTTATTCGATAACTGAAAGTGGCGCATTACTAGCCCAGCGGCTACTCGGGAGAGCAGATTTCATCAGGTTTTCCCTTAGCCGTCAGCACCGCGGCTTCATATATAAGAACGCTGCGCGAGAGGAAGGAAGGCCCCAGTTCTCTCCAGATGCTGATTAGCGCACCACCTGTGCCAGGAGTCGCGTCGCGTCGGTATGGTTGATATAAACAGCCTCGGATGCAGTAATAAGTTACTCGGGATACGCGTAACCATGAAATCGTTTTCGAGTGAAGTGTTAATTTTAGGATGATGTTAATGATCTATCTTTAGTTTGCGTATGTCGTATTTTCACGTGCCGCCGCAGGACAGACATTCTACCATTATTAGCGTGGCGTTTGATGAACATTATCATCAAATTATGGCGAGCATTCACTTAAACATTTAACTTGAACAGTTATAGTTGCATCAGCGCATTAGACTCTGAACTGCTCTGGTAGTTGGATTGTGTGGATTCTTTTTGTTCTGTGCCTTTCAGAATATAGTGAACATTTTTAGAGAATGGTTTTTGATTATGAATCCCAGACAATCTCCTAATTGCTCAGAGCAATAAGCTGTAGCTATAAATGTATTTCTCAGATGAAGTGGGCACTAGGAATTCTAATTACAGTCTTCACGTTTTGCTAATCGCTTTCTGGTTGCCAATATTGTAGTTAGAGAGCCAGTGTTGAGAACGGCAAACAACAGCACTAAATAAATAATAGGAACATTAACAATTATTCCACCCGTCGCCCCACGTATGGTGCATCGGCCGGGAAAGAAACTGAGTAAAAGTGAAAGTGATTTTTAAATATTCGTATTCGGGAGTGAAATGCAACACGCAACTGAGTAATAGAACAGTGGTAGTGTTACGTGTGCATGTGGACGACGCAATTGGATTAACAACGCATTTGGATTAACGGAGCTGGCACTGAGTCTAACAGCACTGCCGACATCACGAGAAGCCAGTTTCGCCTCACCGCAGTCGTCCACCGGAGCAACCGGAGCCGCGCCTGCAGTTGTGGGCCACGCAAGCAAACACACAGCAGCCGTCGAAGTGCCGTCTGCAGTTCAGCGCGCCGCGTCGCAACAGTAATCCTGGTACGCCGCGCCGGCAACGCCATACGTCGTGCAGAAGGAACTAAGTTAAGTGAAAAGCTGTTAAAAATTTTACTTACCTGCACTAAAAGACTGTCGGCGACGTAACTGCCAGAAGAAACTGAGGTTAAACTTAAATCAGAACCTATGTCTGTTGAGGGAACTGTAAATCCAGACAACGGTTCAAATGTAAATATGCATGAAAATAGTAATGTTAAAGTGAAATATGAAGTATTGTCTCCCGACAGTAGTGTGAAAAGGGGCAATGATTCAATAATAGAGACCCCTGTAGTAAAGCAGAAATCAGAAATTGTTAATTTATTGGATGATAGTTTATCTGATGAGTTAAAAACGAAACAGTCATCAGAGTTTAAAAAGGATACGTTAGATATGACTAATCATTCAGATGTTTCATTTCGTTTTGATGATTATGGTATTGGAGTTAGTTTTTTGTCACCTGAGTGTGATAAAAAACCAGCTAGTGAGCAACCCAAAGATACTGAGGCTATTGATTTAAATGCTATATTACAAGCAATAGCTACCAGTAATGCTAAAATGACAGCTGAATGAAAGTATGAGACTTTGGCCAGCCAAACTAATTTTAATAAACGATTGGAGGTATTGGAAGATACCTTCAAGGCTGGTTGCAATAAGTTGAAAGAGGATCTGGACAGTTTGAATTATAAAATTGATTACAATCATGAGGATATTAAGAAAAAGGTTGCTCAACAATTTTCTGAAATGTATAAGACAGTAAAATCCGAAGTTGCTGAGGTTCGCAAAGACTTCCAAATGGAAGATGCGAAGCTGGAGCACAAATTAACTGAAAAGATCGAGGCGGAATCTGACCTGTGCTCAGATAGATTTAAAGATGTTAATATAAAAGTAAACATATGTCAAGCAGAAGTAGATGCAATCAAAACTGATACTACTCATATTGTGCAAAGAGTAGATAATGTTGAAATGAGAGTAGAAAATATTAGTACTAACATTGCAAACATTGAGAATAAAGTAGCTTCAGTAACTTCTGGTAATGGTAGTATGCAACAAGTTGTAGCTGCAAACGCCGCTTTTATCGGGTGTCGGCAGTTCTTGCATTTCGATCCAGATAAAAATATCCACCCGCTAGATTTCTGGAACGATTATGAAGATGTGATTCCACCAACTTGGTCTGAACGAGAGGAAATCTCATTTATTAGAAGCCATTTACCAACTGACGCCATGCGTTGGTCAGCTGATGTTATGTTGAAGTGTAAAACATTAGCAGAATTTAAAACAGCTTTCATTAATGAGTATTGGTCTAGTAATAAGCAAAATGAAGTGTTGAGAGAAATTTGGAGTGGAAAACGCTTCAATGCAGGCAAGGAATGTATTAAAGAATTTGCCAGGTCATAGATCTCACGTTTGTCACATTTGGCGGAAAAGCTGAAACCTGAAATGATAATATTAGGTCTTGAAGCCAAACTGCCATGGTATTGGTAAACTAGAATTATATCTGCCCCTAGAGACAATCTGGATCGTTTCATTGAATATTTGGAACGTGTAGAGCGTGTGGCTGCCAATGAGGAGCAAGCACGTAATAACAGAAATGCTAATAACACTAGTAGTAATTTAAAGAACGAGCAGAATGGCAATGTAAACATCAGAACAGTAGGTGTTCGCCATCCTAAGGAAGGTAGGAATTGGAGAAATAATTACCAGAACCAACAATGGTATCCAAATGATAGTAATTTTGTTCCTAACAAAAATGTGCAAGTAAACAACAGTGTTGAAAGCAATTCTGTGCCAGTTAACTATAATGGAAATAAAGGTAACAATAGTAGGCAGAGGCTGGAAAACTAGTTCCCGTCTATGAGGATACTGGCGCTCACCAGGCGGTTGCTTTTCCTAAGCCAGTAATTACAGTAATTGGTAAGACAGATCAGAATATTCAAACTGAGGATTCGGATGATGGGTCGGTAGCGTCCAATGATACTGCAGAAATATTAAACCACTCACAGTATTTGATAGATACCGTGTCAAAGACGCTTTCTAAGTGGGAAGAGAAACAGAAGGCGCAGCAGTGTAACGGTAGGGAAGAGCTACAAAATACTGAATTGTCACGTGAAGAAGCAGAAGAAATTCATGCTTATATTTACGATGAGGATGATGTGCTCTTATCTAAAGTGCCTGTGCAGGATGTTGGTACTGTACTAATAGATTTAGGACAGGAGGTAAGTGAGAATGTAGAGGATAGCCTGTTGGGAGTAGATGAACCCAGAAGCTGTGACCAGTTGTCACTGGAGAAGGAACCCGACGATAATAGTGAAAGTGGTTTAGCTGTAACTAGCTGGAGGCGCAGAATCGCTCAGACTACAGTAATTAGGGTCATGTTCAGCAAACTAAATGTAATGAAGTCGTGCGGTGTTTCGATTTAAAATTAATAGACCGACTGGAAAAGGCAGCTGAAAATGTGATTCAGGAAACCCTTACACACTTTGACCTAAATGTAATGAAGACAGATGTCGATCACTTTAGTTGGATACAAATCCAAAAGGAACTATTGGATGAGTTTGAGGAACCACCTGTACAACCTAGAATAAGCCACCCTATAATAATAGTGAATATGTTGGGTGTCAATGTACGTTGTCTCTTAGACAGTGGAAGTGAGGTGAGTGCAATATCTCAGTCCTTCTTTGATGCATTACCTGGTAAAGACAAGCTTACAGTAATGAGGGTATCAGGACTAAGAATAATTGGTGCTACTGGCAAGGTGTCAAAAACGGTAAAACAAGAAGCTTTACTGCCCTTTAACATTAATGGTAATTTAATTGATCATCCATGCTTAATTGTAAATAATCTCAGTATTGAGGTTTTAATTGACATAGATTTCTTGTCAAAATATCAGAGTGTTGTTGATCTTGAAAGAAGCCAGTTGAAAATGGTCTTGCCGATAACCGGAGTAATTACAGTACATTTTATTGATAAACATGTAGTAAGTAATGATGAAACTTGGGATCTGCCTATACGAGTTCTGAAAAATAGGAGATATTGGGACGAAGGTGTTAATCTTAGTAAAAGTAAGCTAAACACAGAAGAAGAAGAAGAAGAAGAAGAAGAAGAAGAAGCAATTATTTTGGACAAGATAGAAGCTAAATTGCAGGAAATCGATAAAATTTCAGCTAATCAGAAGGAAGAACTGAGACAGGTTTTAAAAAGGCATCATAAGGTATTTTCAAATCGACCTGACGTGGTCAAAGATTATGAATGTCAATTAAAGGTGAAACCTGGCCAAGTGTTTTTCAGAAAGCCATACCAAATACATGTAGCTAGGAAGGAGGCGGTTCGAAAGGAGATACAGAGAATGCTAGAGTGGGATGTGATTGAAAAAGCGGTCAGTGAGTACAATAATCCTCTTGTTGTTGTACCAAAAAGAGACGGGAGTGTCAGATTGGTCTTGGACGCTCGTTGGTTGAATGAAATAGTGGTTAGGAAAAGTGATAGACCGCAGAACATGGACGAGTTATTGCAAAAGTTCTGGGGAGTAAAATTCTTAACTTCTATGAACATCACGTGTGGATATTGGAATTTGCCATTGGCGGAAAGTTCAAGGTAGTACACAGCTTTCTTGTACGAAGGAGTTTCTTGCCAAGATCGTGTGGTACCTTTCGGACTTAATATCTCTGTTTGTACCTTCGTACGTGTGATGTGCCATGTTTTAGGACCAGCCTTAAGTAATAAAATAACAGTCTACGTAGATGATCTGTTAATAGCAACTCCTACCTGGGAAGAACACATAGCTTTATTAGAGGAAGTGTTAGAGGCTATTGAGAGAGGTGGCATGAAACTAAAGATTGAAAAGACAGAGTGCGTTAAAGAGGAAATAGGTTTCTTGGGATATATGATAAGTGGAAAAGGTATTCTGCTTGACCCAGGCAAGCTAGCAGTCATTGAAAACTTTGAGGCTCCCAGAAACAAGAAGCAGTTGAGATCGATGTTCGGTCTTTTCGGCTTCTATAGGCGTTTTGTTAGTGATCAGGCTTTTAATGCACCCTGTCTTCACCTCCTGCTGAAAAAGAATACCCCTTGGGTTTGGACAGCAGAATGTCAACAGGCGTTTGAGGTGCTTAAACAATCTTTAATTAATAGTCCTATTTTACATCATTCTGATTTTGAAAAACCATTCTGTATGTCTGTTGATGCTAGTGGCTATGGTATAGCTGTGGAGGTATTCCAAGTAGAAATAGAGAAGGAACAAGAAGTGCACAAGACTATAGCTTTCGCAAGTCGATCGTTACAGGTAGCAGAGAGAAATTATGGCATCTCAGAACTGGAAGCATTGGCAATTGTATTTGGGGTACAGAAGTTTGAGCAGTATCTATTAGGTCACAAGACAATTGTTTACAGTGACCATAAGGCGTTGACCTTTTTAAAGACCTGTAAGTTGAGGAATGCTCGTTTGGTAAGATGGTCATTGTATCTCCGGCAGTTTGACCTTGAGGTTAGATATATTCAAGGGAAAGACAATCTGGTAGCTGATGGGTTATCTAGAAGTGCGGAGCTCTGTGATGACGCGGGAATTATAGCAACTGACCTAAGTGAAGTACGAATGTTTGCGTTGCACGAAGTAAAGGAAGAAAGTGCATTAAAGTGGGTGATTAAGAACTTGAGACGTGAGCAGAATGCAGATGACCAGCTGTAATTAGTGAAGAACTATTTAGGAAATGCGAACTATCCTAAGGTTTCGCAATACTATTGTCTGCATAAAGGTATTCTGTTTAGGAGGAAAAAGGTAGGTGTTTCTGAATGGAAGCTGTGCTTTCCCTCACAACATGTAGACTTACTAATCGACTATGTACACCTGAGGTATGGGCACTATGGTGCAAAGAAGTGCATTTCAAAATTAAAAGAGAAGGTTGTGTTTGACAACATGTACCGCCGTGTTGCCAAGCGTCTAGCATCTTGTGTAGTGTGCCAGAAAGTCCGTGCTGCTAACACAAGAATACAAGGGGATATGCATTCAGTAGAGCCAACTGAAACCCTAGAATTACTGGCTTGTGATTTGTTTGGCCCTCTTCCTGCTTCGAGAGGTGGGTGCACCCATGTTTTTGTTGTTGTGGATGGATTCAGTAAATATGTTAAGCAATACCCAATTAAAAGAGCAAATGCAAAAACGTTGGTAGAAAAGTTGGAAAAAGATTTCTTCGTAACCGTTGGCGTTCCGAAGAATTTGCTGTCAGACAATGGGCCTCAATTTACTTCTGATAGATTTAAGGAATGTCTAGATAAGGCCGGAGTGAAACACCTAAAAATATCTGCGTATTTCCTCCAAGGAAATATGAGTAAACGTATTATGAGAGAACTGAATAGGCTCTGCAGGACTTATTGTGCTCGGAAACACTCAAGTTGGGCAGGGCACATGAAGTATTTTGAGAATGTAATTAACAACTTAAGGCATGATGCAACTGGTTTTGCGCCTTGCGAATTGATGTTTGGCCAAGAACCGCACAATGTGATTGCAGATATGGTAGAATTCCCTATTCTAACGCAGATATCCACAGACGAGAAGAAGTTAAAGGCTAGGGCAAATATAAGAAAAAGAGAATTGGAAAGGAAGAAGCGTCATGACGCAAAAGCTGTACCCACTAGTTTTGAAATAGGTCAGTAAGTCCTTGTCAAAACCAAGGAAAAATCAAAGAAAATAAATGCAGAAACAAAGAAATTCATGTTCGTATACCAAGGACCTTTCAGGATCATAGGAAAACCACATGCCAATGCATATAGGCTAGAGTACCCTAAGAGTAAAAAGATATTAGGTCTCAGGAACGTGATCGACCTAAAGGAGTTCATAGGTAGCGAATGAATTCTGTAGGGAGGAGGTTGTTCTGTAACCTCTACACAGTGTGGCAGCTGTGCAGTCCCAGCTGTGTGAGATCTTCTTTCCTTCTCAGGTCTCACTCATTCTTCATCTTTCCTATCCACCAAAGTTTCGACTCCTTCTTTGCAATACAAAAATTTTCCGTCATGGCTATCAAGCCATGAGTTCTGTAACCATTCTATCCACCGATTAGTGAAGAAAATACCTAATGTGACAAATCTAACAGTGACATAAACAACAGAGAAGTATGATGTAATAAAGATACAAAGGTATTTGAGTAACAAGTATGTATAGAACCCTGGTAATATTATAAGTACAAAGTTGTTATTTTATTGGAAATGGTCTACCAACAGTAATTTAAAAAGATATACAAATTCGTGTACAAGCAGGATCTGAAGTGGCAGTGAAACCTTTTGTATGCTGTAGATTTAACTAATTAATAGTAAAAGAGATTGCTTAGTGTTATAAAAAATATGCAGATAAGTTGTAAGAATGAACTCACCTTGTGTAGCAAGGAATGGCAGTGTAATAGAATTGAACAGTGTTTGTGGTTGAGACGTGAAGGACACGTCCTTGAAATATTTATAATGTTGGAGCTGACCGTTGTTTGGTGTAGTGTGTGACAGGACACACCTACACGTATTGAGGTTATGAGTTGGAGGCGTGAATGCGACCATAGGTACCCTTATGTTAGATGAGACAGAGCAGCTCATGGTGTGCATTTTAGTGGTTGGTCGAGAGAGACTACCTATGGTTTCAGCATCCAATCAAGTGGAAATGGATTGCAACGTGAGCAAACTGATCAGCTGCAATACTCTATTATGAAATAAATGTGCTATCCTATGCGTTAAATGTTAATAGAGTGAGTGTTAAATAAGTACATACACTAGCAACATAATTGAGTAACATAATGGCAGACGTGAACATTATTTATAGCTCAGCATAAATACACTTCGATGAAGTAAGTACATAATTGCAGATGTGGAACTGACACAGCAGCAGAGGACCAATAAGTGGATTTAGTAGTCAACTAAACGTAGTATGTTTTGAACATTCAGAACTGTACTATTACCACAAGTTACTCACATGTACAAAGAGGCTGAGAAGACAACTGCCAATCAAATACACTCATACTATCTCTGAGAATAAGGAATTCAAAGATGAGTCAGTTAAGTAAATAAAATACAGATTTTTCAGGAATGCACCGAGCATTGGTTCAGGTTCCGGCCCAGAAATAATAAATTGAGATTAAATATGATTTATGATTGTATGCCTTGAGCATAAATTTTCTCTAGTACGTGACTAACGGCGTTTTGAGCCATTTTTTTACCGATTTTATGACAGTTAAGTAACCGCGAGAGTAAAATTGAAAAAGTTCTGTTAACTTTGTTCCAGTAACATATTGAAAGATAAAATGTATATATCCCCATTTCATTGTGACCCACCCTTAGATATTAAGTGAACAGAGTCTGAGGCACTCTTTTTGTTTGTTCTACAGGACAAACCAGATAATGGAAGCCTGGTAGCTGCGTGAAAGCGTGGAGTGACTTGGACACAACTCACAGTGACCCCTCCCCTTTCCCCATGTAGTTTAGAGTGAATGTGAGGGACGCACACCATAGCAACTTCCCCTCCTCTACCCTTGTGAATGGAAGTGTAGAACGCCAGCCAAAGCGGCTACAACCACGTGTGTAAAAATGAAATTGTCATGATTTGTGAAATTTTCTTTCAGGTTTAGAAAAGACTGCTAAGATATAATTATCTGTTTATGTATCATGAATAACTGTGTTATTTTCTTTGAATTTATGTATGTAAAAATATTTACAGACAGTTTAATGGATTTAAGATTATCATAATTTTACATATTTTTATGTGTTTATCTGTCTAAGGCAATATGTATGCCAAAGTGTTTCATTGAGTTTGCTTAAATTTTGAGTGATAATGTTGCTTAAGAGGCAGTGAACATGCCAGCAATTTAACTAATTGTAGTAGGTAATAAGTTTTCTTTTAATATTTCTTTATGTTTATATTTCAATTTTAATTTTTCATAGGGAGTTAAGCTGTACTCTTGCTTCACTTCTTGTAATTATTTTTTTTCATTTACATTCAAAAAAATTAAGTATAGGGTGATGTAGCCTACTCACGCCTTATAAAATTCACATCAGTCTTTCCATTGTGTGCCAACCAGTCCGCTGTAACTAACTCTGACGTCATAAATGTTGCGCAATACTTTAAAAATCAAGTAAATTACCTGAAACGTTTCTAGTATGTCAGGAGTAATACTAAATCAATATGTGTTGAATATCAGTTCAATAACTTTAACCATTTTCGAAACTTGGACTTTTTTCTGTAAAAATCATTGGCGCAACAGAAAGAGATGGAAACTTAAAAATTTATATTTAGATTCCTTTTGCACAAGAATTTAGTACAAACAGTATTCTGGATCTATCAAATTAAAATATCAGTTGAAATTCATGATTTTCTGGTTTTTATCTTAAAAATTAAGGAAACAAGAAGGTTAAGTAGGCGAATAAATAAAGCTAGGATGTTTATACACCCCTGGAAATGGAAAAAAGAACACATTGACACCGGTGTGTCAGACCCACCATACTTGCTCCGGACACTGCGAGAGGGCTGTACAAGCAATGATCACACGCACGGCACAGCGGACACACCAGGAACCGCGGTGTTGGCCGTCGAATGGCGCTAGCTGCGCAGCATTTGTGCACCGCCGCCGTCAGTGTCAGCCAGTTTGCCGTGGCATACGGAGCTCCATCGCAGTCTTTAACACTGGTAGCATGCCGCGACAGCGTGGACGTGAACCGTATGTGCAGTTGACGGACTTTGAGCGAGGGCGTATAGTGGGCATGCGGGAGGACAGGTGGACGTACCGCCGAATTGCTCAACACGTGGGGCGTGAGGTCTCCACAGTACATCGATGTTGTCGCCAGTGGTCGGCGGAAGGTACACGTGCCCATCGACCTGGGACCGGACCGCAGCGACGCACGGATGCACGCCAAGACCGTAGGATCCTACGCAGTGCCGTAGGGGACCGCACCGCCACTTCCCAGCAAATTAGGGACACTGTTGCTCCTGGGGTATCGGCGAGGACCATTCGCAACCGTCTCCATGAAGCTGGGCTACGGTCCCGCACACCGTTATGCCGTCTTCCGCTCACGCCCCAACATCGTGCAGCCCGCCTCCAGTGGTGTCGCGACAGGCGTGAATGGAGGGACGAATGGAGATGTGTCGTCTTCAACGATGAGAGTCGCTTCTGCCTTGGTGCCAATGATGGTCGTATGCGTGTTTGGCGCCGTGTAGGTGAGCGCCACAATCAGGACTGCATACGACCGAGGCACACAGGGCCAACACCCGGCATCGTGGTGTGGGGAGCGATCTCCTACACTGGCCGTACACCACTGGTGATCGTCGAGGGGACACTGAATAGTGCACGGTACATCCAAACCGTCATCGAACCCATCGTTCTACCATTCCTAGACCGGCAAGGGAACTTGCTGTTCCAACAGGACAATGCACGTCCGCATGTATCCCGTGCCACCCAACGTGCTCTAGAAGGTGTAAGTCAACTACCCTGGCCAGCAAGATCTCCGGATCTGTCCCCCATTGAGCATGTTTGGGACTGGATGAAGCGTCGTCTCACGCGGTCTGCACGTCCAGCACGAATGCTGGTCCAACTGAGGCGCCAGGTGGAAATGGCATGGCAAGCCGTTCCACAGGACTACATCCAGCATCTCTACGATCGTCTCCATGGGAGAATAGCAGCCTGCATTGCTGCGAAAGGTGGATATACACTGTACTAGTGCCGACATTGTGCATGCTCTGTTGCGTGTGTCTATGTGCCTGTGGTTCTGTCAGTGTGATCATGTGATGTATCTGACCCCAGGAATGTGTCAATAAAGTTTCCCCTTCCTGGGACAATGAATTCACGGTGTTCTTATTCAATTTCCAGGAGTGTATTTAAGTAGAAAGGAGATCCGCTATAATCATAAAGATGTGAGAAGTTTCAACTGAATAACTATAAAACTATAGCGACAGCGTATCTCCAAAGGGCAAGTTCAGAGCTCGTCTACTGCGTGTAGTGTAATCAAATTAATTATCTCGCCCAAAATATTTGACTTAGCCACGTCAGACTTTTATTATGATTACTTACCTGTGTGCTGATTGCACATTTAAATTGAGAGCTTCATCGGCCATCAGCAAAGGAAGCAATGATTTATTCGATAACTTAAAGTGGCGCATTACTAGCTCAGCGGCTAGTCGGGAGAGCAGATTTGATCAGGCGTTCCCTTAGCCGTCCGCACCGCGGCTTTATATGTAAGAACGCTGCGCGAGAAGAAGGAAGGCCCCAGTTCTCCCCAGACGCTAATTAGCACACCACCTGTGCCGGGAGTCGCGTCGCGTCGGTATCGTTGATGTAAACAGCCTCGGATGCAGTAATAAGTTACTCGGGATACGCGTAACCATGAAATCGTTTTCGAGTGAAGTGTTAATTTTGGGATGACGTTAATGATCTATCTTTAGTTTGCGTATGTCGTATTTTCACGTGCCGCCACAGGACAGACATTCTACCATTATTAGCGTGGCGTTTGATGAACATTATCATCAAATTATGGCGAGCAATCACATTTAATTTGAACAGTTATAGTTGCATCAGCGCATTAGACTCTGAACTGCTCTAGTAATTGGATTGTGTGGATACTTTTTGGTCTGTGACTTTCAGAATATAGTGAACATTTTAGAGAGAATGGTTTTTGGTTATGAGTCCTAGACAATCTCCTAATTCCTCAGAGCAATAAGCTGTAGCTATAAATGTATTTCTCAGATGAAGTGGGCACTAGGAATTCTAATTACAGGCTTCACGTTTTGCTAATCACTTTCTGGTTGCCAATATTGTAGTTAGAGAGCCAGTGTTGAGAACGGAAAGCAACAGCATTAAATAAATAATAGGAACATTAACAATTATTCCACCCGCCACCACACAAGGAGGTGGCGGTCTGGTCCTCAAAAAGTAGTTGAAATTATGGAGTTGAACACGTTTGCATACGTATATGAAATTGTAAATTGAATTATTTAATATAGCGGGGTGGTGAGAGTGAATTAGCGAGTGTTCTCGCGACGAGCAAACGCGCTGTTATACGGTCATGGTGAATTCCACTGTCGGTGAAACTCTGGCGCCAAACGTATCCTTTGTCTGGCACGTGGTCGACAGGTTCCATCGTGTCCAGCGTTAAGTGCTCGCGGGCGCGGCTGACCGTCTGTGGCGGGGCTCTGAGGCGGCGC
Organism: Schistocerca cancellata; assembly: GCF_023864275.1. Lineage (NCBI taxonomy): Eukaryota > Metazoa > Arthropoda > Insecta > Orthoptera > Acrididae > Schistocerca > Schistocerca cancellata. Next base: position 20,875,488 of record NC_064628.1, on the reverse strand, counting down.
TCGCCGTCTAGCTGGTGCGCTGGCCGAGGGGGTGTGCTTGACGTCAGACGGCCAGGGAGCTGCCGATGGAGTGGGCTCAGCCGGCCGCGCGTACATCAGCTGCGCTCTGGAGTTTCGCTGTGTGAGCATGGAGAAGTCAGTTGGAACACACCTGCATGACCGTAATGTCTGAAATATAGAGTCATTTTCCAGGTATTTACAGAAGGCTATGTCCGTCGCGTGTATGGAGGGTGTGTGACGTAAGCGGGGCGGCGGCGCAGCGATTGTACAGTTATTACGCGCGCGCGAGAGCGAGTCAATTAGCGGGCTTTCTAGTGCGGTCCAAACGTGCTGTTATATAGTCATGGCGGATTCCACTGTCGATCAAACTTTGCCGCCAAAAGTGTAGCACTGCGTTCTCGCTCGCACAGGGACACGTGGTGGACGGTGAGCGGTCGGCATCGACAGGTTTGAACGTGGCACCGAAAGTGTTGCAGGGAAATGGCTGACCGTTGTGTGATTCAGCTCCGAGGGAGACAATTTTGGCGGGAAACGTGCGGAGGCGACGAATACCCGTGGCGAGCGGACAAGGGGCCGCTGTAACGTCAAACTCGACAGGTTCCAGCATGTCCAGCAAAAATATGTTTACAACGTTGGAGCGATCGCTGGGCGTGCCCCCCGCCTCACGTGATAAGCGTAGCCAGTGTCTCCGCGCACTAGCCAGGGGGTGGCGAGGATTTGAACTAATTCAGTTGGAGTGCGGACGTCGTGGTGACTGCACTGCGATATCAAAGATGTGTGTGCTGACTGTGTTGGAGAACAAGTGATGACCGTACTGCTTGAAATAAAGTCTTCAGTCCCTTCCTCCCTGCAAAATCAAAGGACGTGAATTACGTTACTATAAGTGCAGTTTATTATTTGACGCGATTATGATAGGCTACCAGTGAAAAAAGATAAGTGACAGAGAAAGCTCGTACATGTGATCAATTATGGTGTTGGGAATTTGAACTTGTGATAGCTTTTTGTTATGGATGTAAGGAGAATGGCTTTCTCACCGAGAAAATCGGACATCTTGAATAAATAATAAATTATAATAATACATAGCAGTACAGTTTTCGAGAGAATATCGTGTTGGAATATGAATTTGGCGCAGTTTCCTAGTGGAGGTAGGCCTATAATAATAAATGATAATGAATGATGATAAATGATGATGAATGATAATAAATGACAATGAATGATAATGAATGTTAATAAATGATAATGAATAATAATAAACAAAAGTAAGGTTTTCCAGCCATTATCGTGTAGGAATTTGAATTTAGAGGGAATTTTCTAGTGGAGGCAGGTCAATAATAATAAATAATAATAAATGATAATAAATAATAAAAAATGATAATAAATGATAATGAATGGCAGGTCAATAATAATAAATACTAAAAAAATGATAGTAAATGATAATGAATGATAATAAATGACAATGAATGATAATGAATGTTGTTGTTGTTGTTGTCTTCAGTCCTGAGACTGGTTTGATGCAGCTCTCCATGCTACTCTATCCTGTGCAAGCTTCTTCATCTCCCAGTACCTACTGCAACCTACATCCTTCTGAATCTGCTTAGTGTATTCATCTCTTGGTCTCCCCCTACAATTTTTACCCTCCACTCTGCCCTCCAATACTAAATTGGTGATCCCTTGATGCCTCAGAACATGTCCTACCAACCGATCCCTTCTTCTGGTCAAATTGTGCCACAAACTTCTCTTCTCCCCAATCCTATTCAATACTTCCTCATTAGTTATGTGATCTACCCATCTAATCTTCAGCATTCTTCTGTAGCACCACATTTCGAAAGCTTCTATTCTCTTCTTGTCCAAACTATTTACCGTCCATGTTTCACTTCCATACATGGCTACACTCCATACAAATACTTTCAGAAATGACTTCCTGACACTTAAGTCTATACTCGATGTTAACAGATTTCTCTTCTTCAGAAACGCTTTCCTTGCCATTGCCAGTCTACATTTTATATCCTCTCTACTTCGACCATCATCAGTTATTTTGCTCCCCAAATAGCAAAACTCCTTTACTACTTTATGTGTCTCATTTCCTAATCTAATACCCTCAACATCACCCGACTTAATTCGACTACATTCCATTATCCTCGTTTTGCTTTTGTTGATGTTCATCTTATATCCTCCTTTCAAGACACTGTCCATTCCATTCAACTGCTCTTCCACGTCCTTACAATGTCATCGGCGAACCTCAAAGTTTTTATTTCTTCTCCATGGATTTTAATACCTACACCGAATTTTTCTTTTGTTTCCTTTACTGCTTGCTCAATATACAGATTGAATAACATCGGGGAGAGGCTACAACCCTGTCTTACTCCCTTCCCAACCACTGCTTGCCTTTCATGTCCCTCGACTCTTATAACTGCCATCTGGTTTCTGTACAAATTGTAAATAGCCTTTCGCTCCCTGTATTTTACCCCTGCCACCTTTAGAATTTGTAAGAGAGTATTCCAGTCAACATTGTCAAAAGCTTTCTCTAAGTCTACAAATGCTAGAAA